>NC_090924.1:141123189-141310689 GCF_040938575.1 Ambystoma mexicanum
AAAAATGTAATAAATAAAAAAAATATACATTTGAAATATTTTTTTCGACATAATGTTTTTGAAATTTTTATATTCGAAAAAAAATGCATTCGACATACTGACTGGACACACATGGGTATTACAGCATGATAATTAACATCTACTGAGACTGACAGAGGAGGTAGCACATTCCATTCTATTTACTATCTCAGGAGTAGATGCGGGAGCATTCAAGTCTTAGCTCCCCAAAAGAGTAGTTGAACAGTGGTGGGAGTTTGAAAATTCCAGTCCTCTATCCCCGCTGCCGCTTCCACTGATAAGTCATTCAATAAATATAGCGACATTTTGGAGTGCTTTCATGAGTGCTGTCAGCTATGTCGGCCATGCTGTTGGACTGCTAAAGATTCCAAGAGGGTATGCTAAGATATTCACAGTATTCGTGTAAAGGAGAACTTTCACTTGAGGTATATCCCTGAAACTCAAATCTAATTTGGATCTGCTGGGCAACAAGTCCGTGACCACCTTTAAAAGTAGACTTTAAAAACGCACTGCAATTCTGTATTTGTTTTTTTTATTCAGATTTCTTTGAACCCGCTCAGAAGCTTTGCCCACTAACTCAGCCACTCAGCACATAAGATCCGGGCCGCGCGCATTGGCGTGCATGTATTCCGGAGTGCCTTCACGAGAGCTGTCGTCTGTCTGCTGGCTTGCTGGCTCAAGGCGCAGGGGTAATAGTGAGGTGAATGGCAATAGCCAGAGCCTGAGAGCCACCAGTCCAGTGGTCTACTTACACTTTTCTGGAAGCCCCAGTACATTTTCACTATTGGGATTAGCGATGTGACCCGTTTTATCCCCTCGGCCAGGTTCAAAATCTGCCAAATGCATCTTGGCCTCGGCTACTGAAATCCTTAAACATCTACTACCACAGGGCCTTATGGGCAAAAAACGTCCATCTTTTTAGCCATAGCCTGTACTCCTGCTTAAGCTTCCTGATTTTAGACACAACCTCCCATGGAGGACAGTCTTTCACTCTCGTTCTCCTAATATATCTTCTCAGTAACCGTTTGGCATCATGGTTTTCAATGTCAAAAATATGAACGTGATTAGAATTGGAAATAATCGAGGGGCTATGATCTGAGATCCCTGCCTTGCCAGTCAGCTGTTTAAGACACACTTCCATCTCATTGACATTGATACCAGAGAAGTCTGTGATCTCATGATCTGAGAACTTAGCAACCAATTTGGAAGCCTTCGCAATGTTCCCTTGGGTCCACCGCAAACGATTCCCACCATAATTGACTAGCACGCCCACACCACCTTGTGTTCGGGTCTATAGGCCCAGAAGTCTTAAAGTGAGTACTAAAAGGGAGTGATCACTAAAATCAGTGTTACATACCTCAACAGACTCTACTGACTCTGCACAAGTATTACTAACAAAAAAGTAATCAAGGATAGCAACCTTTTTTCCCAAGTGCCAGGTATGCTGTCCTGAGCAGTCCCAATTAGATTGTCCATTCAACATAATTAGTTCCCACTCCTATTTAACTCACTGCCCGCACTTAATGTTTCCACTCTTCTTAGCCATATTACTCTCAGCATTCACATTCCTACAATTGACACATTGATCAAGATCCCTGGATCCGCATTAAAGTCTCCACCAACTATAATGAAGTTGTGTCTCGGCACAGCCGACCTGGTCATAGAACAGTGTCAATACTTGCGTTTACGGCATCTAAATCATGGATATCAAGGGGGACATAGATATTAATCAATAGCATGGACATCATGACACCTTCAACATTCGCCAGGACCTCAACCGCAAGCAGATTTCTGTTACTGGTGGTCAAACGTGTACTCTGTGTACACCATTTCTGTGTTATGCCGATTAAACCTCTAGAGGGGTGACCTCTAGTGCCCTTGATCGCCATTTATTGAACTACACAGTACTCATCTAACTACAGCTTGGAAGTGAGCCACGTCGCTGTGAAAAAAAAGTTAAATTCAAGAAGAACTGTGAGAGAACCAGGTTCCGTCAAAAAGTGGTCGTGACCACGTGGGTTCCAGCTTGCCAGTTTCCAAATTCACTCTTATTCCTAGTAGTTGTTTCGGTATAAATCTTTTAAACCATGCCCACCCCGATGCATCATCAGTGCTCTCTTCTACTGTTGTGGGGCTGGGTTTGGGCATCACCTGCCCCTCCCTAGACACTGGTGCTCGATGTTCAGGGGGACACCTTTATTAGTACACCAACATGAGTAGGACAGTCAGACACACAACCCATAGCAAGACTAGAGGCCTGGTGAGTGTGTATGAGCATGGGGACTTAAGGTTCCACACAGTGCATTCTTGCGAAATTACCCCTGCTTGTCCTCATGGGTTCCACAAACTCAAAATCACTTAACGAAAGAACTCTAAGGGCAAGTACCTTTTTACAGATTGAAAGTAGGACCACTCTGCTTGCCCATTTCTCCATACATTTCAAGGCACTATTAGAGTTTATTTCAGGGGCTTTGTTGTTTGGCATCCTTTGATTAAGCTCATTAACGGTGGGCGAGCCCTGAGAGACAACCTGCACTATTTGAGGCTGGGCCTCAGATTGGCAACTTTGTTGAACGACCACCAGGTCTGTTGGGGCTGGTGCTTCCTGAGCACCGTCTCCTACCAGCCAACGAGTTAAGATGCCGGCGGACCTACGTAGGTGTTTCTGCCTCCTGGTGACTTCTTTCTTCAGTTTTTTTGTTTTAGGAGAGCCCTCAATAATGACCGTGGAGTTAAGCGGCTCCGTACCTGGTGGAACTACTATTTCAGGAGTTATACCAAGAGATGTAGGCCCTATTTCACTGCACATTCTACCAGTCGCGTCCCCTCCTGGTCATAATAATAGAGAGATCCTGGCTGATACTTCAATCACCTGGCATTCCTATGAAGTCGAAACCATATTATGCAGGGTGCCAGCAGAAATAGTGTTTTCAGCCACCTCAGAAACCTGTTCCGATGAGCCTAGGTCATGGGCATTCACAACCTGTAGCCTTTGATCAATAGAGACAAGAACACTACCCTGCTTCTGGACTTCCTCCAGAATGACTCCACAGAGCTTGAGCAATATCTTTACAGCAAAGGGGATCACTCCTGGGCACGTGCTGGTGGTGTCTACCTCACCTGAACCCCCACTATGAAGGGAACCATCTTGCTTACAGGCTTGCCCATTTGCCCCCTCCCCAATGAGGTCTGGTTATAAGTTATAAGTTGCTGATAATCATTGCCCCAGGCCCTGTGGAAATGTAGGGTCTGGGCAAAACAACACTGAGTTTGCCTCATTATCAGAGCATGGCAACAACCTGACAGTATTTGGTTTTTCTAGCATTGCCCCAGCTGATTCCTGCAGTGAGTAACATAGTGCCCATAAGGAATTGTTGTCGATGTCACCAAAATCCGAGTTACAACCACTAACGTTTCCCCCTCTGGGCGGTCACCCGTCTTTAGTGCGTTATCCCTATTGGCGAACTCCTGGGCAGGGAGGAAGAAGGCTGTAATTTTACCCATCGTGGCCAGCTTCATTTGCTCCTTTGGCGCCACACTTTGCACTAAAGCAGATAATGTATTCAATAGTTCTGGGGAGTCATTAGTCACATTTCCATCATGAGCACCAGCTTTGGCATATGGCTTACCCTTGTGTAGATTATAATTACGTTCCCTACTCGCTACTTTACCCGGCATAGTAGCAGTAATTCAGGTACTGTAAGTGATTTCAATACGGCACTTCACCTGAGTCAACGCGTAGCGTGTAATGCACAACTGAAATCCTTATTTATTTGTGTCTAAAGGTTCTTTTATTCTGAACAATGTACCACTTATATCACGCCCCTCTCTTGGAACCCCCGGGTCACACTGAACCAGAAATCAAGCTGGTTTGCAAAGTTAAAATATGTATTCATGTAGTTCACAATATAATCACACTATGTTTAATGGGCATACAATAATCACCAATGGGGTGATGTAACACTAAGCAACCTCTTTAATCACAAGGAGTAATAGTGAGCAAAACAATTCAGTACAGAAATAATACTTTTGTGAGTGTTCAAATCAAGTAGCAATGTGGTTACTATCTCCCCCTGCACACACCTCAACCCCCAACAAGCAATGTAACGAGATAGGAGGAGAGAGAACAGGTTTCAGGAACGCAGATTTCAACAAAATGTCAATCCCAATTTCCCCCCAGCAAACACAAGAGAGAAACAGAACTGATTGGCAAACTGTCAAAATTGTTTTAAAGTTATCTGAGAATGGATTGGGTAAAACACTAAATATGGTTTAAAGGGTTGAAATTGTTTATATTCTAATGGGAGCCACTTTGTATAGTTGCAGACAAACACTAACAATGATTAGACACTAATAAGCAATGTGCAAACCTGACACTGAGGTCGGGTGCAATCAAAAGCTGTTTTACACGTGTAATGTTTTGCCAAAATGAAAATTCGTGGCAAACTTTTCCGCGTGCGGTAATCGCGATCACGGGAAAACTATATGGATTTGGAATGCGGTTTTTGGTTCTATGGACATTTTAGTGGGGGTTGTTTTTCTGAGATAGGCGCAAGAATGAGAAAACAGGGATGTGCTTTCAAAAGACAAACAGGATTTCTTTACACTGGGGGATGACTATGAAGAAGCAAATACCACATGGAAGCACAGCCACTGGACCAGGGCGCCACTGGATCCGGGCGACTGCCTGCCGAGGAGCTTGCCTTCTTCAGATGAAATATATGAGCACAAAGATACTTAACAATACTAGTACCAAAGGAGGTAGTAGGGATAATATAGAGAGTTCAGGCAATTAAAACATATTTCTAACAATGCAGTTCTGAATATAAGAGATGATGGGTTTAAAACAGGTATTACTATGGACAGTACATATGCTAGCGATACAGTCCTATACTATGATACTTACTTTATATGTTTTGAACAGAACCATCAGGAATTCTGGTCCGTCAAGATTTCTAGACAGGAATTCCGCTGGGCACACTGGACTGGACTAGGTCTGCAATGGCTCTGGTCACAGCTATCTGGTCCCAGCACGGCACAACTGGATTGGATCTTTTGGATCTGGTAATAATTATTTTAGCAGGAAAGCAGTTACAGCACAGCCTGGCTGTTTCTTTTGTGCCCCTTTAGTTTTGGGGTATTCTTTCTGGTTCTTGAAATTCAAGGCCTAGTTGAAAATAGTTCAACTAATGGAATGGGCCTTTCTGATTGCCAAGTTTCTGCAGTCAGGAGCAAGGGATATGGATGGATCTGCTTCAGGGTGCTTTGCCAGGATCAGGATAGTGGGTGAATCTGTGTGCCCTTCTAAGTCCTCAGCTTTCTCTATTTATGCATATGGTAAAGGGGTGTGTGTGCTGAATTATCCTAAGCGTGCCCCCTAGGCAGGCTATAGGTTAGAATCTCTTCTCTCCCTTGATTGGAGAAGAAAACAGGGTTTCATCATGATGATGTGGGTTTATGAGTGTGGGTTTATGAGTCAGAGAATCCTCCCCTTGCCTTTTGAACATAAAATCTACTTTTAGTACAATACATATTTACATGTGTGCAATCTTTATAACAACATAATATATAGATCACATATTTTGTGTGGCAGATACTCTTCCAGTCCCCATCATTGTAGGATCTTGTGTCTGCTTTTGACAGAATTTCGCCCTTTTTGTCCTGAACACATGGTCTAATTTCAGAGCAAATTTCCACAAATGTGCGCATTCTATATCGGCATAAGCATGTGAAGTTTCAAGCTTTTGACAAAAATACATTTGGTGTAAACCTTAATTTCCACTGTTACTTCCCAGAACATAGCACAGAGTTCTTGTGCCTCTTAAAATGTGCAGCCAAAAATGAGGTTCATAAGTCTGGGGTTTACATATTTTTCACAATGTTACAGAGTAAATTATCAGTCTTTTTAAAATGTACTTTTTGCCCTTGTGAATCAACAAATGGCTGCCTGTCCCCGCCTCCGTCCTCTTCTTGCAGCTCTGAAGCAATCTCCGCCCCTTCCTTCTGGGAGAGGCCGTTTATGACTCTTCACACTCTGCATATCCTTTCAGCCAGAGGAAGTCGATTGTCCCCTTCTGGCTCCCCAGCAATTGGCACCTCCCTGTGAGCTGGGGGGATGTGTCCTCCTTCTAGAAGAAGCTGTTGGACTGGTTTAATTGTTTTTAGGCAGGCTTAAATTCAATTTCATTTTGTTACATTTTTCTTTGTTTAAAATAAACTTGCAATTTTCAAACAAGCAGCTAGAACACTTATTCCAGCTTCTAAACCATGGGATTTAAATAGTTACAACCTAGGTTACTCTCAATAACAGGCCACTTAGTTTTCAGACATTAGATTTTAGTTGCACAAGTTTAATTCTTCTGATGCAAGCTACTGACAGCTGTTATACAGGTGGCCGCTGGTACTGCCCCCAGATTTCACAGGCAGGCACCTTTTTGCTGTGAATGTTCTGATGACAAATTCAGCTTTTCATGACATTGTCTGTTCATAATGATTTCTTGAACCAAGTGAATTGTATCACCCAGCAAGAATATTGGATGTTGATGGTTTTTTCTACTGACATTCTGTAATTTCAGCAACCAAGAAAAAGGAATTTAAAGCAGATGTTGGATTTCTTTCAGTAAAGCACTGCTTTTCATCTGTGCTCCATTTTTACTTGTTTTGAAGCCCAGTGACATGTTTCAGGAGTGTGCTCTCTGTTCCACCACTGACAACATGCATGGTAGATTTGCCAGCCATATTTTCGTGTTGTAAAGCACGATTTCCATAGGTTTTGGCGCGCATAGGGGTTTTGTGGCCATTTTGATAATTCTGGCACCATCAGCACACAGTGATGCCGCAGGGCAGAGCATAAGTGGGTTAATACATCCACAGTACATACGCAATCAGATACTCCTTAAGTTCCTGCTGCAGTCCGAAATGTCCCAGAAGTTGCTCCCACCCTCGGCAGGCAGCTAAGTAAGGCTGTAGGAGTGCGCAGCCCCACTCAAGAGTTCAATACCAGCACTTGTCAATAAAAGCAGGCACAACACAGCAGGACTCTAGTCATGAAGGGCAAACCTCAGACACAGGGCCTCATTACACGGTAGGTGGTAAGGGTTTACCGGTACCGGCAAGGCCACTGGTACCGGTAAACCCTTACCGCCCTACTACAAGGTCCCTTTGCAGGACCCGACCTTTACGGCTGGTGTAGACCAGCCGTTAAAGTTGGGACCCGCAAAGGGACCTTGGTGCTAATTACGGTACCGCAATTTGCGGTACCGTAATTAGCTCCTTCCCATTCCCATTGAGCCCTATGGGGCAAAAATGGGAATAGGGAAGGGCCATGGAGAAAGGGGGAATTACCGCTGCGCCAACCTTGGAATGGGGTGGTAATTCCCCTTTTCTCCATGGTGGTAACGGTATGGTACCGGCGGCAAACATGGTGATAATAGCACCATGGTTTACTGCATAACGTGTAATGAGGCCCACAGTCTCAGTTCCCAGTCTGAGTCCTCAGGCGTATGTGTATACTTGAGGAAAGCCGGCTGGTGAACAGTTTTCACTCGTCAATGGTCATACACTGTTCCCCCCATCACATCAGCACTGGAGAGGGATCCACACCCAACTCCTCCTCCTCTGGCCCAAAGAGGAACACAAAGAACACTGTTGGCGTCAAAACCGAGTTTGGAGGTAGCCATGGCGCTAGCGGGGTCCGGTCTGGGAGAATGGGGACTTACCGGGTCATTCCGACCTCGGAGGACCCGGTAAGTCCCCATTCTGTAGACCATTCCCCATTCCCATTGAGCCCCTAAGGGCTCAATGGGAATGGGGAAGGTGCTAATTACGGGCCCACATGTGGCAGGCCCGTTATTAGCGCCCTGGTCCCTTAGCAGACCCGCAAAGGACGTGTGGTCAGACCACATGTCCTTTGCAGGTCCCGCTAAGGGACCTCGGAATTGGGCAGTAAGGGTTTAACGGCACCAGTCTCCTTACTGGTGACCGTTAACCCTTACCGCCCAACTCGGAATGAGGATCTTTGTCTCACTTTGCATCGCTTCACATTGACATTGGGGTTTTAACTCCCAAAGTGTTAAAGCAGCAGTAGCACAGGATAAGCACACGATTAGTCTCACTTCCATTTTAAGTATATTGTTAAAAATGAGCATTTGCAAAGCCAACAGCTGACTTCTGTCTATAAGCACCAGATAGGCAATGGACAGGCACTAACATGACATGCATGCCCAGGTACCAACAGCCTTTCCTAGCTTTTGTCAATTTATGCCAGATAGTATCATTATGGCAGCGTCTAGCAAATGCGAAAACTGTTGACTTGGTGGCAAGAGGAAAGATTTACTCCAGTGACCAGTAGATTAACTCAGGTGAAAGGATTTGGTGAAGTAAAGCAAGGTCTCTGTATTACCAGGGTTTAATTGTCTGTCATTTAATGTCATATGTATCAATCTACTTCAACTTGCCATCCACCTCAGTTTCCTTAGAATATGTATGCAGGTGATTCTCTGTACATATTGCTCATCTAGATGAGTCAAGAGAGGGCTACTGCCATGGGTGTCTGTACTCATTGTGTTCACGTGGGAAAGAGAAGAGGAAATCAAACAATACATTAACCTCAGGGCTTTCAGAGGGAATATATCTGATTTCACAAGTAAATTGAATTGGAGTGGAAGGGGCAGCCAATGGATTTGGTCAGCTTGTATGCAGCAGTAAACTGGCATATTTAGAAATGTGAGTGTTAGGGTCCAGTGGAATTATCTCTTTGATCACAGCAATCCCAAATGTCAAATATGACATGTTTCATTCATCACCCCTTTATGTGTGCAATTTAACATTTTAACAAATCGTACAGAGTATTTTTTATTTTATTAATTAAATTGTATTTGGTTAAACAACAAATAAACCTTTACACTACATATAAACTAATTCACATAATTAAAATTAAGAACATTAACACAAAAATAACCCATTTGTAGGTATTATATAGAATCAATTTTTCGAATCTCATATTACTATAAAGTATTCATAAAATACACACCTTCCAGTCCTTCCCTCCTATAAATATGTTGTTCTTTAAAATAAATTACGTTTCCACACCAAATATGCAACATGTGTAATTACCTTAGATGGGGCTCCCACAATCGTGGACCAAAATGATCTGCAACTATGTCACCTGAACAGCAGATCAAATTATGGCAATGGGGCATGTACACATGCTTTAATGGTGGACAATGAGTCAGGGACGTCATTTCACCAAAATGCCAGTGGTAGCGGAAGTGACATCATATGACCCTTGACCTCTGATGACATCACAGGAAGTGATCTGCTTTGACCACATGCCCAAGTGTTATCATGGGAAACGATGGAACACGATCTTTCACCCCTTGACAAAACAGGAAGTGGTATCACATAGCATTGTTCCTAAGTACATTACGAAAAATATGGTGACAATATCACCATAATGTGAAATACATTTCATACAAGAATGGATCACCAAATGTATCGTTAAGATCAGTCTGTGTAGGCCATTATTACCAAATTACTGTGAATGAAAGCAGACATCCATGGCCAAATGATAATGATGTGTTATTATATAGCACTTAGGCTTAAACACTTTATATAGAATACAGACAATATCACCCAACCTGTTTTGGTACTCATTTATCAACCTCAGAAGATGAAAGGCTGAGTTGAGGTGTTTAAGAACAGACTAAATCAGTGACTCACCCCCTGAAGTGTGCCTGAAATAAACTTTTAATGAGTCTAGCAATTATTGTATAGAATTCCAGAACGACACATTATCTGGTATTCCCATTCTTTCTTATTTAGGGTCACTGCTGAAAGTGTTATACCTGTGGAACCCCTGTTCTTTTTTTGTCTTTTTTTTATTATTAAGAGGCCTGAACAAGAAAGCCAGCCACTCCAGAAGCAAAGAGCCACATGGTACTGGCCACAGCCCAGGAGCTTGCATTTTTTTCAGTGGTAGCGAGGGAGACCTCAGGGGTAGCAAGGGAGACCTCAGGGGTTGCAGTTGCGACCCCTGGTGACCCCTAAATTATGTCCCTGCACTGAGTAGGGAGGTGTCTAATGGTCTCCAGCGAGTCCCTGCAAATTCTGGACTTTCTTTCCCCCTCAGGAATGTGCTTTCTTGATCCCAACTCCATCATAGTGGAAAGTCAATTAAAACGTAAATACATAATAAAACAGCGAAGGCCCTGGTCGATCGCATACTTAAGAGGATCCATAGGCTTAAGAAAAGGGAAGCCTGAGTCTTTCAATGTAGATTCCCCATGCAGGTATGGTACGGCCTTAGCTCTGTCTCAACAGTTGGCTTTATCAATTAGTGTTCTTCTTGCTAATGTGTAGTTAGGTGTTGCATCATCCCACACCCAACCTATTTCAGTATGGAAGGTCTCACAGGCTTTCTTCATGTTTTCCACAGGGCGTGTGGATTGACACAAATATGACTCCTGCTCTTGAAGCCAACTAAGGATAGTCGTACCCTTATCCAGCAAGATTTCAAATACAAAAGGGATCTTTGAACTTAATGTGTCCTTAATGCGAGCAAGCCAAACTCCATTCACAGAGCTGCTACTGCTAATGACTGAGGGAGACCCACATTATGACGTCACAATTTCCATTCTAGGACGTCAAGCCAACAGAGTAAACCAAGTAAAAAAGAACAGAGGATGTGATTTCTTTGAACTTTAGTACGTCTAAGAAATGTGATGTTCACTTAATTCACAAAGGTGACATTCACACTTCAAAAGGCATATGCTGTGTTGAAGGAAAATGATGTGCTGGTAAATGCACTGATTGCTGTGGAATGTGTGCACACAACACCAATGTATGATAGGATTAGCACTTATCTCGTTGGTTGCACTGTGTTTTACAGAATCAGACTCTTAAAAGACCTTTCACTATGAAATGTTTAAAAAAGATAAATACATCTCTGTCCTGGTTTGAGGAATAGATATGCAACAAGGAAATCTCCTGGATTCTGCTGTGCTGCTTAAAAGGCACTGTCATGCTTACAAAACATCCATGAGAGTGAAAGAACAAAGAAATATCGGGGCTGAGTACCACAAAGGAAATACACCAATCACGGGCTAAAAAGAGTCACAGATCTTTTATTACTGTACAATTTACAAAGTAAAACAGATAGCTATCTGGCTCTCAACACCTCACAGTGTGCACCAGCCGACAACGAGAGGTGAGAGAGTGCTGAACATCTAAACATTCGTGCTTTTATACAGTTCGTGTAATATTGTCCAGCCTCTCTTTATGTTAATAATTCGTGGTCTAGAGTTTGTGCCTAGTTCAAATACATGAACATGCACTTCTGTACCTAGGATGTGCAGATTTTGTATTGCCTTGAATATGGTTGGGGAGGAGTCAGGTGTGAAAACGCAACAAGCAGATCCCACTAATTTACATACTCCGCCCCGCTCAGCCAGGATGACGTCTAACACCATCCGGTTCTGTAGAGCCACTAATCTAATTGCTTTCTGTTCTAGCGTCATGTTGTAGAGTATATCAGTGGTCCGGTTGATGGTTCTCTCCAATACTCTTGCTAGTCTCTAAATATCCTCGGAATTCATGATCTGTCCCCAAAATGGCCCATAGGATTTCACTACATCACCCTTGACTTGTGAAGGAGTATCACCGTTCTCGACCCGTCTTGGACGAGCCCTAGAGACCTCAGAGGTGCTAACTAAATATACCCCTGGTAGCAAGATACCCAAATAGCAAATACCCAGCCAATCCCAAGGTAGCCAAGGATAAGCTTCATTGCCACAAACCAAATAAACAGGATCACCTACATACAAAGGTCTGTCCTCGCTAGTCAAATTTGCAACATTGGTACAACCAATTGACTGAGAACCATTCCTTTGTATGCAGAAGGAAACAGAGTTGGGGCTATGATTGGTAGTATAGGAAGGAGGCATAGCATCCAGGTTGCCTACAGGAGCCATCTTGAAAGAAATTAGCGATTGAAAAGGTCTAGATCGTCTATTGGAAGGCCTAATGGAAGCAACATTAAGCTTGCTCCTATTTGCAAAAAGAGAGCATTCCAGAGGCATCAGGACTCCCCTTTCAAACTCATTCAAATTAGTCCCATCAAAGTTCCCTGAGATGCTATCATTCCAACAACCAAAGAATAGTGCCTTTGGAGAGGCGTAACATGCAGTAGTTAGAGGCAAAGGATGAATATACCAGCCCAACCCTTTTTCCCCGTGTTGTGGCAGATGTGAACAGATCCAGCAATTAGTTCTGTTTAAGATCGCATGAGTCACATTCATAATTAAAAGAAGCGTATTGTTGTGATAACTCTGTCTGTGTGGGAATCCCTAAGAGATAGAGTATGCAGATGCATGAAAGGTGTAGACATAATGGAAACACTCTCAGTAGGTAAAAAGGTTTCAAGCGGATGCACCCCTTCAATGTACCAGAACCCAAGAGCAATTACTACTGTCAGACTGGTTAACATAATTACAAGAAAACAATACGTCCTCAAGGACTATGTGTTTTTCTGTCCAATGTCTTTGTTAGCCACCATCAATTGGTTGCTCCGTACGAGTAGAGATCGTGACGGGCATTGTTCCTCGAAGCTCTTTCCCAAAAAGTTCCTGCAAAAAATGCCGTAGTTTGTTTGCTGGTGATCTCCTGACCACGTGATCTTGATTGAAGATAGCTTTTACTGGTCCCAGCCACTTAGTAATGTTTCAGCGCAAAAGTGACAAGGGACGAACTCAACAGTCGTTCCTGTGGGCACAGCCATACTGTGCTGTAGGTCTAGTGCCGTGGACGCAGATCGTACCTTAAGACTCCAGGTACTGCGTGATCTGAAAACAGTGCGTCATTGCTTCCTGATGGAAGTGGTGAAACAAAGGAAGGTCGTTCAAGGGTGCAGAAAGATCGGAAGAAAAATTCAGAGACAAAGCAGTAGTCTCCCCAGGCCCCACGGGCTCAGGAAGGATATACGAAATACCCTTGATGTTGTTCAGGACCGATTGATCACCAGAAACAGAGCAAGTAGTTTCCTCCTTTTCTTCTCCGTTGTGTGGCAAAGGCAAAAGTATCCTCTTGATGTGTGAAGCGTGTATCCAGTGTCGTCTACCAGCTACTCGTACAGCAGTCTGTGTGGCCAACAGGACCTGGAACAGTGCTCTCCAGTGCGGTGCGAGGCTGGATGCTCTCTCAAATGACTTTGTGAGCACCCAGTCACGGGGTCGAATTCTGTGACCTGGCCCCTCGTATTTAACTGGGAGGGCTTCTCGCACCTGTTGATAAATCAAATGCAAATTTTGAGTTAACTGGTCACAGTATTCAGAAAGAAGCAAATGACCTACATCCATTATTTTGTTAGGCTTGGGCCGGCTCCAAATGTTAGCTGTCCTCCCCATAATAATCTTGTAGGGGGAGAGTTCAGTTCTGGTCTGTGGGGTTGTCCGCATGGACAGTAGTGCTATAGGTAAAGCGTCTGGCCATTTCAAAGTACTACTAGCACAGACCTTGGCAATTTTATTCTTCAAGATACCATTGTGGCATCCTACAAGTCCAGCACTTTGAGCGTGTCTAGCCAAATGGAACCATTTATCGATCTGTAATCCCACGCATACTTGCAGAATAACAGCAGCAATAAAATATGGTCCATTTTCCGACCAGATGACCCTCGGCAAACCAAACCTAGGAAAATATTCCTTAAGCATGGTTTTCGCCGTTGTCATTGCTGTAGCATATTTCACAGGGAAGGCTTCAACCTACTTGCTAAAGGCACAAATGACTACCAAGACATATTTATAGTTGTTACAGCGCTCCATCTCGATGAAGTCGAAATTAATTACTTCAAAAGGCACAGAGGGGGGACCAAAACTACCCCTCGGTGTCGTCGTACCCTTCCCGGCATTATGCTGCATGCAAATCATACAATTCTGGACAAAATGCTCAGCAGTTTTTGAGATGTTAGCATTCACCCAGACAGATTCTAGCATTTTACGGATTTTCCTAGCGCATACGTGAGTGGGACCATGGGCCATTGTGACCATGGCGGTGACATATGCATCGGGTAGCATCCATCTTCCCTTAAAATTATCTACCCAACACCCTTCTTCATCCAACTTTGCCAAACCCTCAGCCCAATGTTTAAGTTCTTCTAGAGTGGCATCAGCTTGAATATTCTTTATCGAGTCAATCCCTTAATCTACTGTACAGATGTTTGTGGCTTCCCTTGTGGCATACATTTCAGAGTATAAATCAGTAGCAGTCTGTTTAGCTATCCTATTCGCAAAAGCGTTCCCTTTGATGTGCCGCGCACTTCATGATTGCTTGTTGAGTAGGAAGCGCTAGTGCCAAGAGTAGTTGAACTATCAAGGTGCCATGTTGGATTTTCATTCCATGCGAGGTCAAAAAACCTTGTTTTGCCCATAATCTCCGAAGTTGTGAACCGCACCAAAGGTATACCGGCTGTCAGTAAATATATTCACTCTAAGCCCTTCAGAAAGTTCACAAGCTCGAGTCAGTGCAATAATCTCTGTGGCCTGCACGGAGTTATGCAGAATTCTCTTGGTTACCACAATCGTGCTTAATGTAGTGATGACATAAGCAGCAGTGGATGTACCAGTGGAGGTGTATCTTTCAAATCAATCCTGCCTTTAGTTTCTTGTTCTGTGGTATAAAGGCAGTCATGTGCCATTTCGTCACTGCAAGCAATATCTTGCGGAAGAGGTAACAATTCGGCCGGATTCGGTACACAACACCTTTTAATTTGAATATGCGGTGAAAATAGGATCAGTTCATATCTTGTTAATCGTGTGGAAGTAAGGTGTTGCGTTTGCGTTCTATTTAATAGAACGTCTACAGAGTGAGCTACCATCACTGTTAAGGTATGACCTAAAACCATGACCTCACTTTACAGACGTAGCAGTAGCAGCGACAGCTCTCAAACATCTCAGCAAAGGGCATGCAACAGGATCAAGTGTGGAGGAAAAATAACCACACAGTCTATTCTTCCCCCCATGTTCCTGCATTATCACAACCAAAGCACATCCATCACGTTCATGCACATACAACTCCAAAGCTTATCATAATTTGGTGTGCCCAAAACTGGTGCTGAACACAGCGCAGTCTTGAGCAGATCAAAAGCTTTCTGGTGTTCCAAGTTCCATGGTAGTGGCAACGAAATGCCCTTCTTTGTCAATGCCAACATTGGTTTGATCACTAGTGAAAAATTAGAGATCCACTGTCGACAGTAAGAAGCCATTCCTATCAAGGCTCTGACTTCCTCTGTGTATTTGGGACAGACATGCTAGAAATGCTCTTAATCCATTCAGGTGTCAATCTTCTTCCCTCCTTTGACAGGAGATAGCCTAAATAGGCGACCTCCTGTCGGCAATACTGTCAGAATCGGAAACTACCACCCCCGGTGACTCCTCACCTGACTCCTTAGAGGAATCCTCCTGGACAGAATTCTTAGGTCTTCTACTCCTCTCCTTCTTGATCACATCCGGATCTTTGTCCGTCTTGGAACTCTTCCTTCTCTTCCTTTCCTTCTTCTCCCTCTTGTCCTTCTTAAGATCGTAGAGGTAGGGACGGTCTCCTCTTGAGGCCACCCTGACAGTGGTGAGAACAAGCTGTCAGGTGGACCCAGGGGAGCCAGTCCCTTTACGCCAGGGAAAAAGCCAGTGACGGCAGAAAAAACCCTGTTTGATGGCGAGTCCTTGCTGGCTGGGAGAGTGTCGGAAGTGGAGGAGGCCGATGAATAGTAATGCAGCAAACAGTTCTTAAGTCCAAGTATAACAGGACGAGGTATGCTGATGTCGGAAAGGATTGGATGAAAATCCACTGCGTACAAGGATAGATGAAGCGGAAGCTTCACAAGAGCAGTCAGGAGGGAAGGTATCAGCTACTATGCGGTAAGAAAGAGAGAGAGGGAGAGCTAGTACAGGAGTGCGAGAGAGAGGGGAAGAAATGAGAGAGCGAACAGATGTGAAAGAGAAAGTACGAGAGATTGACAACCGGGCAAGAAGGGTAAAGGGAGAGATAGTATGAAAGAGATGGAACGAGAGAGAGAGGGAGGGAGTGAGAGAGAGCGAGCGGGAGTGAAAGCGGGAGAACGAGAGTAAGGAATCGAGCGGGCGAGAGAGAGAGAGAGAGAGAGAGAGAGAGAGAGAGAGAGAGAGAGAGAGAGCAAGCGGGAGGAAAGTAGCGAAGGAACACGGGGGGGGAGTAACGGTAGGAAACCCAGCACAGAGGGGAGAGAAAGCTGATATGAGGGAGCGGACTGTGAGGCCGCGAGACGGAAAGAACTGAATACCAGGGAAAGCCGAAGCGGGCGAGTACTACAGAGAAAAGGGTCAAGGACCAAGCTTGAAGAGCGGCACTGCAGGCGAAGTTAGCGAAAGGCTGACAATGCGAGTTGCAACGCACAGCATTGTGGGCGTGGCTACCTTTTAAAGGGAAAAGACCAGAAAGACTAGAACGGTAAAAGGACCGCGAGAATACCTAAGGAAGCCTTCATCTTCCCCACAGTGACCAGGGTCGAGTTGTGACAAATACTGAAACTTTTTCAATGAAGCTTTATGCCCATGTTTTGCTAGATGAATACGCATTAACACAGTGCCTTCCTTGCAAGCACGTTCTGAGCCTGCAGCTAAGAGAAGATTGTCGACATACTGCAGCAATGTACAAGTAGATGGCAACTCAAGTGTATCGAGCTGCTCTTTCAAAGCCCTACTATAAATGCTCGGATTCTCCATGTACCCTTGTGGTGCACGGGTAGATGTAAACGAGCATCCCCCGAGGGAGAACACAAACAAATATCTACTATCCACGTGTATGGGAATGCTAAAGAAGGCATTCTTAAGATCCACCACACTGAAATGAGTAGCAGAAGCTGGAATCATTGTTAGTATTGTCGTTACATCAGGCATAATTGGAAATTGTGGAGCAACAATCTTATTGATAGCGCACAAATAGATAATGAAACAGAAAGGAATTGCATTATCCCCTTACTTGTACACTGGTAAAATCGGGCTATTGCACAAACTTCCTGCAATTTCTTCAATTACTCCACGATGTACAAAGTAGGAAACTATACACTTCAAAGCTTGCTCACCATCAACTGAAATCTTATATTGTGGAATTTGTGGCAACTTAACTCCTGGTTTCAAAACAATTTTAACAGGCTCAATTTGCAAAATATCAACATCATTGTCATCAATCGCCCATAAACGCAACAGAGCTTCACTAAATTCTGGCGGCAAACGTCTAGTCAAAAACTGTAAGGCAGAAAATTGCTGAGGTGAAATCATCAAATGCACTCCAACCGAAGAACAATGAATTTCCGCATTTAATTCCTTCATCAGATTCAACCCCAACAAATTCTCTCCACAGTTCATTGTCAGAAGTAATGGACAGTAATCTGTAAAAGGACCCAGTGAAATCGGTACCAGCAGAGAAACCAGACTAACCACTGACGTACCAGAAAACCCTACAGAAACGTTATTCTGCCCTGACAGTGGAATGTCTGGAACCCATGAATGATCAATGGAACACTTCTGTGCTCCTGTGTCTATCAAAAATAGATGCTTCCTATTCCCCACCATCATCTCAACATAGGGACCTTTCTGATTAACGGGAATAGGCGTTGGTTCCAGACCCTGCTTCAGGCTGTCCTAACGGAACAATATATCATCAAAGACGAGATTTTCAGAAAGATAGGCAGTTGAAGGATTATCAAAAATATTTCTGCTATCTACACTAGGTTGCTGATTGCCTTGTGAGAAAGACTGAGAATTTTGAGCGAACTGGCTTCTACCGGGACCCTCTACCCCTGGGCGGCCCCTGGATCATCTACCCATAACACCATATGTGTTATTCGACCTTTGCTGGAGGATCGGCATTGTGCTCGCAAATGACCATCTTGTCTGCAATAAGCACATTGGTTTGCGTGTACAGGACCCAACGGCGTATTACTTTGTGGAACAAATTGACCTCAAAACTGTGTACTTCTACCTCTAGGCCCTCTTACCATCTGTTGCAGTAATATTTTGTTTTTCAAATTTCCCCTTTTCTTTTTGATCCTTTCCTCCTCATTATTGACTCTATTCTCGTAATACTGAGCCATATGCAATACTTCGGACTGTGATTTAGCTTGCCAAGCACTCTCGGAAGTCATAATTTGTGACTGGATATCAGGCAACAATCCATGCACAAACCTATCCACAAATAATCTTTTTCCTGACTCAGTGCTTAAATCCTGTCTGCTAAAATCTGAGAATACATGTTCGCAATGATTAAAGAATTCGGTAGCACCTTCAAATTTTCCTTGGGTACAAGCAGTGAGTTTGTCCCAAAAATTCTTCTCTCAGGAATTAAAGTCTTTAATTTTGTTACTATTCTATCTGGCAAAGTCAGTATCACCTGCGGTGGTCTATCACCAGCTTTCCTTTCTCCATCTAACCTGACCAAGTTAACTCATGTGTCATCTAAGCCTGCTGGATCATCTACAGTCCTAATCTGTTTCCATAAATCAGCAGGTAGGATCACAGGAAACAACAAATCTATATCACCCAGAGTGAAGACTGACAAATGCAAGCCAGATTCTATTTCTTTGTAAAACCCTGTTGGATTCTTCCTAATGTCTGGAATTGACTGTCTAATAGTATTCACTTCCTGTCTTGAGAACAGGACATAAACAAACTGTGATACGTAGTGAGCTCCAATATCATAGGCTGCTGCACCTGTGGCAACATTAGCCGGAATCTCAACTTTGGGAACAAATGTCAGAGGAACCTCTCTCATAGGCAACTGAGAAGTAGGCAACTCCGAACGCATACTAAGCAACAGAGCCAAATCGAGCACTAAAGTGGTGGAAATAGTATCAGATGCAAATCTCTCTTATAAATATTCAATAATTCTGCGGGACAACAAACCTTCTTTATACAGTTATCCTGCAGGCATTCTACCATTACCTGTAACACGTTCCTCTGCATTTCTGGAATATACTGACTATACGTATCATATACTTCTACGGGATATATCGACATGTCTGAAATCCATCTAAGCGCATCACTCGTGCAAATTTGTGTTTCTTCACTCGTTGACTTACAAGGAGGAAGGAGCCGTTTCTGCACGTAAGAAGCGTCCAAACTATCACCATCTATTTCATCATTCTGTAATCCTTCTAGCTCTCTTCTAAACCCAAAAACCCTCTCGACATGCCCATGTACTTGCTTCGCAGCATCCCTTGAATAAGCTAAAACATTCAAATCCCTCAACCCTTATGGGACCGATTGTGGGAATAGATTGTGTCCGTCAATCTATTCCACATTACAGCCAAATGTATCCCCACCCCCTCAATAAAGACATTCTGATCGGGAATACTTTCTAGATTAGAGAGTGTAGCTAAGACAATAGATTGCTCACCTTTCTCTATACATTGCTTAGCCCATGCATTCAAATCTCTCCTCTTCTCTTTGGAAACTGTGTTCTATGTTACAACTTTTGATTCAAAACTCGCCCCTTTATCAACTACAAGCGGAGCAGAACCGCTTGGGAAAGAGAGAGTAGAGAGATCCTGTACAACAGGTAGTGGAGACACTACCACTGGCAATAAAGATGAATCTACTGAAACAGTAATAGTCGGGCAAGGTGGAGGTACAGGCGGAGGAACAACAACAGGAAGTGGAGCAATAACTGCAGTGGAGGTGCAACTGGAAGAACAGGAATTGCTATGAGAGGAGGAACAACGCAGGAAGAGGTAAGACAGCAGGAATAGGTACATAGGGAGGTGGTGCAGATTAACGCCCTGAAACAGGCAAACAATTTCCCAGGCATGTCAGATTACTGGTGTTACCTGGCACCGATTGTGCTCGCGAGTACAATACTACAACCAAATATCAGGATACTTAGGAATCGGGGCACGACTCACCTGATTCAAAGGACAAAGGGAGGTCCGATTGGATTACAAAGGACAATAAAGGACTCTCGTGGTTGGTGATTTTGGCAAAACTGCCGCCTCGATATATGGACCCTCGTCAAGATGCCGTCTCAGACCGCGTGCTAACCGTCCAGGGATTCGATCGTGCAGTACTGTTGAGGTGTCGCGCCTCATCCAAGAAGGGGCCCCCTTTTCTCAATGTCCGATCCCGGTCCGATAGCCACGTCAACTCTTCGACGAGGTGGCATCAATCTTGAGGGTCCCTATTCGGGCGCCATCTGAAAGAACAAAGAAATATCGAGGCAAAGGAAATACACCAATCACGGGCAAAAAAGATTCACAGATCTTTTATTACTGTACAGTTTACAAAGCAAAACAGATAGCAATCTGGCTCCCAACACATCGCAGTGTGCACCAGCCGACAACAAGAGGTGAGAGAGTGCTGAACATCTAAACATTTGTGCTTTTATACAATTTGTGTAATATTGTCCAGCCTCTCTTCACGTTAATAATTTGTGGTCTAGAGTTCGTGCCTACTTCAAATACAGGTTATACAATATTATGCAAAGGATTACATAGGTTTGCATTTCCATGAAGACACAACAGTGATGTATGTTCTCGGATCCTGCGGTAAGCCTTGTACTAAGTTTCTTTTCAATGTAGTTCAATAAATGCATGCACTCGAGGTTTGTTCTTCATTGTCCCAATGTTTATACAAGGATGAGGCTTGTGAGCGCAGACAACACTTAAACAACAGTTCATATGAAGCGCAAGGTCTCTTTTCTCAGTCTAAACATTTGGCTCTCGGACAGCCTAAACATGAACAGAACTCAAAGGTCGGAAGGCATGTTTGCAAGTCGAAAACATAGTCCACCATTTTAGAACGATGAACACATGAGTAGAAATCAAAATGGCGGATGAATCTTAAAATGGCAGCAAAGTTAACCCAAAAATCAGAACTTTGCAACGCGGTTTTCTGTGTAGCGCGACTAGGCTTAGGCCAATTTAAATACTAAGGAGGCACTATATAATTACTGTTTAACAAGAGGATCAGAAATGACCCTCTCATGCCTTGCACAATACCCTTGCCCATCATCCAAATACATGCAAGTGAATCCTTTGCTTTGCTATGTCTGTAAAAGCACATCCCCTTTGTGGATTGGGATGTACTTTGGAAAGGTCTGGAAACATGCCCTGTTGAATACGGTTTTAGGCAGAAAGGCAGATGGAAAGGGGTAGGCCATCTGAGTGGGCATGTCTGTGTTCAAATTCAGGTTGACGTTGCAAATCAGTCACAGCAATGTTTTGGCTCAAATGAACAGGGTGCACACCCAAAATATTTTTCTGAATCACCATTTCAGTAAGTGGAATGTCTAAATGTAATCAGGAATCTAATGTATCACAGCAATGAGTTTCAAACATCAGCAATATCCTAAGAAGGTTATCGAACAGGCTTATTTGAAAGCTCACTTTCAAAATAGAAATAACTTTCTGGTTTCTGCTCGATTGATTCTAACCTTTGGTACACACTCCATATCTATATGGCAGATTCTACAGCGCCACTGGTATATTATGAAATTGGGCAAACATCTAGCAACAATTCTGTGTGAAAAAATTAACATCGCCTTTCGAAAATCAGCCTCATTGAAAGACTCCCTCTTATCTAGCTACATGCAAGTGGGGAGTACCAATTCTGGAGAGAACTGGCTAAGTGAGACCAATTCTGATTTTTTTCAAGTGTTCCAAATGCAAAGCATGTCAGTATGCTACAAAATAGTTCCACTTATATTCATCCTTTTCTTGGCCATCACGTACACTTGAGTTCCAGGATCACCTGTGATTCAGAATTTGTTATTTTCATAGTGTACATGTAATGTGTGGTACGTCGGCAGTAATATTGGCAAACTAATGATGTGTGTCTTGCAACATATCCCTCATACCCCAGAGCAAAGCACTTTCAGGAGGCACATGGGGTAAAACTATTAGTTTCTTTGGTATACTCACTATCAAGAAATCACCAAGCGGGGGAGATCAAGAGTTTAAGCTACGCCAATTAGAAATTAGATGCCTATTGGACTTTGAAACAACAAATCCACTGGGTCATAACATGGACGAGGAAGTGTATATCTGTTTAGGAACAGAATGATTGTCCCGGTTGTGTATGGTTTCTCTGTCAGTGTTCCCCATCCTGATTAGCCTGATGTGTGGTTGTCTCTGTAGCATGAAAATTCTGAACCTAGATATAAACATCCTTTGTGCAACAGATTTCATTACCCCATCCCTTGGTTGCCTTAGCATGTCTCGAAATAATGACAAATGACCGTTTTATTCTATATCTTGTGATATAACTATCAACTATACAACATTTGTTTTCATACATTTGTTTATTTTTGTCTCTGCCATCATTGATCTTTGCCTTATTTTTATACTATCATTGGCCCTATACATGTATTGGTGTTTTATTGACTATAGTGCATGTGTTGTAATGTATTTCTTTGCACTAGCACTCTGTTGAAAGTACATATTGGTTGCCATTCCAGTTTGTGAGCATTAGGATCTGGGGTGCCAAGGCTTCAAATAGCTGTGGTTGCTGTTCATAGTGTTATGAGATGTTTGTTGTATACATTAGTACTTTACATAACATGCATTCTGATTACTGTTAACTATTTACAATCTATGTAACGTGGGCGCAATGTCATGACCATTATTAAGAATCAGCATTTCTACTTCATATGCTGGTAATAAAGTTGAGTTGTATGTGCACTATGCACTTTAAAGAACCAACCTATATGTACTGTGAAGCACTAGCACTTAAGAGGGCATCCCTTTGTTAATTATCTTTCTAATTTAGGGGACATATGGTCTTACACAATGCTGTATCAGGATTTTTAATGTCATGTTTAAACTGTGAATAGAGTTTTAGAACAGACTGCATTAGCAATTTATTGAAGAAAACAATATATTTACCTTTTTCAAGCATTAGTATTTAGGAGTGGTGGAGTTCGAGATGTGATTACATTAGCACTTTAATGCAATCCACATGTGTGTCCTTTTCAAGCAGTATTGATTGAGAGTGTTGGAAAATCGTTTACATTCTTTTAAATATTGGACATTGTGTCAGTAATTATGCTATTAAGACATTTAAACTTGTCTTTTAGGACCAAATGGAAGTTGTGCAATGTATGGTTATATTCTGTCTTATAAAAAAAAGCTTGAAAAAGGGTACACTTCTTTTCCGATGCTTGACATGCCTATTGTGCAGTGTACATTTATAACACTACATTGGGTCCACTCAAAAATGGTATCAGGTAATAATTGCCCCATACATAATGTTCCTATACATAATGTCGCCGGGAAAAGCCACTGGCGGCATTATATATGGTGACATTATGCATGGGGAAGAGTTGTAGGGATGTCCCCTGCTCCCATTTTATTTTCAAAGGGGGCGTCCCCTGCATGTTCAATTGTTCAATGTAATAATGTCCACTTTTAGCTTTTAGCAACATGGCTACCCCCACACCGGGTACCGGGTCCGGGTTCCAGGAATGAGGAATTACCAGGCCATTCCGACCTTGGAGGGCCCGGTAATTCCCTTTCCTGGGACCCGGACCCGGTACATCCCCATTCCCATTTGAGCCCCCATAGGGCTCAATGGGAATGGGGAGGATGCTAACAACGGGCTTGTTAATGACGGGCCCATTGTTAACATCCTGGTCAGCTAGCGGGTCCCGCTAAGGATGCCTGGTTTTACCAGATGTCTTTTTGCGGGTCCCGCAAGCAGACCTCGTAATGTGGCGGTAGAGGGTTAACGGCACCGGCAGCTCTACCGGCGCTGTTAACCCTCTGCCGCCTTCCTCATAATGAGGCCCAGTGACTTTTCTGTCAGGGGACATTTTTGCGTGGACATTATTACATGGAACCTCAAAAATTGCAGCTTGTTTGTTTGTGACTATCACTGATGAAGGCCTAAAATTGGAAAACTGTTGCAACTGAAGAGGCAATGATTTCTGTTTAACCATAGAGACTGACACAAATAAATTGAGTGGCATAAGAAAAAGCTCCATTGTATGTGAACAAGTAGCCAGCAGGCTGCGAAACGTGTCATGCATGCATTTATTTCTGCCTTATTGATGAAATAAAAGCACCATAAGAAGCCATTGTTCTGTCATTATCATCCTTTTCATTAGAACTGTGTCTGTATATATAATATAGGGTGGTCGCCGCCCTATAGTTAAGGTGAGTCTGTCTGCTATACGAAACCCAAAAAAATGAACTGCTAATAACTTTTGACTCATATGATGGATGTGGTCGAAATTGTGAAGACAACTAGCTATGCCGAGGGCCCCCTGTAATGCACATTTTGGAAATTATTTGTTAACAAATCAAATAAAAAAGGTATAAGGAACAAAATATGAAGTTGCGGCCTATTCCCTATTCATTTTCTCATAGACAATAAAAGATCAATTTGTTTTCTGGACATCACAGCCCAAACTTCTGGATGTATTTGGACCAGATGCATAACAACTTGGGTACGAAGCGTTAAAGGAGTGCACCTTTGTGGTTTGGGGTTATTCCGTTCAGTAGGTTTTTAAATATTTGATTGAGAAGGGGTGACTATACCTGAGGATATCAGAAAATGAAACACAGAAAAAAGGCCATTTGCAGGTCAAAATACATGCAAATGCCATCAGGCTAGAGGTGGGGGGGGCAAGAGGACACAAAGGGAAATTTCAGTGTTGGAGGGGCACTAGGGACTTAGTTTGCAACTGAAAGCTTTTCTGTATCTTTGGCTACAGCCACAAATAGCCGAAATCTCAAAGCAAACTATGTCACAGAAACTGTGTGTTGTGGGAGGAATGGAAGATGGCAGGGGGATCAGGAAGCCATCTGGGAGCTGGCACAGATGGGCCGGCCAATTCCTCGCTTTGAAGCTAACCAGGGTCGGGCCTGGTTACTGCACAGATGGGAGAAAGTCCACAGTCCTGGATGCTGTGTGTTTTCTTAGTTTTAAATATCTCATAACACACTAAGGAAACCAACGGCACCCACATTATTATTTTTTAAACTGTGCTACTGTCAGTCCTTGAAAGTATTGCACTCTAAAGGTCAAGCTGTTATGAGGCCCACATGAAAAGTGCTTTTATCGGTGGTATCTGCGAATACATGGCGAATTACAAATCCAGCTTGCACGTGCAAGGCATACTAGGATAACCATTTGTTTTATATTACACGGCCTGCGGTAGCGGCTGTGTAGTTATGGTTAAGTTTCTCAACCCATAGGAAGAGCACTATTTGGGCAGCTTCTAACTTTGTCCCCCAGGACGAATCCCCACGAACCTTTGCAAAAGTGTATATGGCGCCGTCAGATTGATTCTACAAAGTTTGGTGTGGTTTTGTGGAGGGGGTAACGTTATATGGGGTTCCCAAAAGTGGTGTTTTTTCACATAGATCCAATGGAAAAAATAATGTGCTCATGCCTACAGCCCAAACCGCTGGACAGATTTTCACAAAATTTGCAGCAGGAGTGGCGGCTTGGTCCCAAAAGCATGCTTTTGTAAATTTGGTGTAAATCTGTCCAGTATTTTCTTTTAAAACGCTAAAAAAGTAGGTACAATCTTCCTTGTTCAGTCCATTGATGGGCCTCCGATCGGTCCCTAGGACGACATGAAGTCCGCAGACATCGGACGCACCCGCTGATTGGATGGTGAAAAGCGTGAGGTGTGTCAGATTTTGGAAACGCCCTCCATGTTAGATTTGCGTACAGCCACCGTTGTCCGTGAACAACGCAGTGAAAACATTTTAAAATATACAACATTACACTTGTCAAACTAATTAAACAATCTGGCGAGGTGAGGGTTGATGAGGATGTAATGGGATATGGCCTTAAAAAGTAAAAAAAAACAGATTGTTTTTCAACTCTGATGTCCGCAAAGAGTTCAGATATACAGGGCAGTCCTGAGATGTTCAGGGACATCCATGCCTATTTCTGCATTGCAGGGTTGGTGAAAAGTAGTTATTGGATGGCTTATAACTTTGGTGCTAATCAATGAAACTGCATGAGATTTTGGAATTTGATTCTAGACCTGACTCTGGATGGTTCTGCAAAGGGTGGTGCTGCTTTGTCAAGAGGGAAAACAATTAGAAGGGGTGTCCCACAATATTTTAGAGGCTTATGAATATGGTGCCATTTGGCGAATTTGCACAAAGGTTTGCAGAAAGATTTTAGAACTAGACATAAATGTCTTTGCCAAGTTTGGTGGGATTTTGTCAAGAGGGCGCTCAATTAGATGGGGGGTCTCAATATTTTTAGATGACATATAACTTTGTTGCCGTTTGACAAATCTGGACAAAGGTTTTCAGACAAATTACAGACCCAACCTTAAATGTGTGTGCAAAGTCTGAATGGATTTTGTTAAGTGGTGGCTAAGTTAATGACTATTATATGTACGGACATTTTGACACTTTTCAAAAAATAAAACATGGGCAGATTTGCAGCAAATTCGTGTAAGGAGCATTGGCATGGACCTAGAAACATGGTTTTGCAAATGTGCCAGTGTTTTATGTTTTGAAAAGTGTCATAATATAGGTACACAAAATAGTGATGTACCTTTTGCTGAGGTATAGCCTGTTGCCATGGGCAGTGGCCAGATTGTCCGGGTCATGGCCAAAGGCCGTGACCTGGGCAAACTGGCTAATGGCCATGACCACAAGGAACCAGCAATGGGGTTCGAGTGGGGATGGCCACCAGTGACCGTCTATGTGGTAAAGTTTTTCGAAATTGGTATAGGTTTAAATGGGGAAAAATAATCTGCTCTTGGGTACAGGTTGAAGTGCTGGATGGGATTGCCACAAATATGCATGAGGAGGGTAAGCAAGAACTTGAACGCATGGTTTTGCCAATATGTCCTGTTTTTTATTTTTTTGAAAGTGTGAACATACACAACACAGCAATATAACATTGGTGTCTGGGCAATGGGCCTGGCCGTCAGCTAGGAGAAATGTGTACTTTAATTTGCTTATTCAGACATGCGGCGTGGCCGAAGCAGTAGGTTAGAATTGGAAAAAATATTCCGCTTGCGGTTACAGCCTGAAGTGGTGGACTAGATTACAACACACTTGTGCGATGACCATTAGTAAGGACCTGAAAGCATGTTTTTTAAAATATGTCTCGTGTTTTATTTTTCCAAAGTGTAAGAATGTAAGTAGAACAACTAGTGATATACATTTATTGTCTGGGTAGTGGGCCTGGTCCTCGGCAAATGTAAATGTGTACTCTGATTTGCTTTTTGGGAAATGCGGCAAGGCCCAAGCCCATGCCCCATGGATTTGGAGACTGGCCATGGCTGCAAGCCATGAGCACTGGCCATTGGTTACATTTTTAGGGTATAGTGGACACTGAGCTAGGATGCAGTGTTGGTGCAGTGAATAACAGGGATGGTTTGGTTCGGCTCGAGTCATGGTTGAGCCTTATGCCATAGGCAATTGAAAGATGATTTGCTTCCCCAGCTCATAACGACAGACATAAGTATGTGTTGTAAACAATATGTTTCTTAAAGGAAGTTTATAGTTTGTTCAGATAAATGCAAAGAGGAATTCATAATAACTTATATACAGTGATGTAACACCATGAAACCTTTTCACTTATAAAAACCTATTAAATAAATTGACAGAAAAAACGTTGTAATAGGGATGTTATGGTTAACTCTTGGGACTACTGTGATCCAGTAGTTAGCCAGAGGCGTCCCACCTTGGCATCCCTACTCTTGGGAGAATGGCATAAGGCTGCGGACTCAGTGGCATCTGTATGCCCTTTTTCCACCTATAAAAATGGCTCCAAATCAACTTTAGTCCACTCCACCATCCTTCCCAGTCCCTCTTTCGGCCACCAAATAATCCCAAATGTGTTTTCCACACTTTTTCCTCACTGCGCTGCTGTGGTTGGTGGCTGCTGTCCGTAGATCCAAAAATGGTGACTGTTTCAAAATATCTGAAGCACCTCAAGCTTTTCACCATCCAATTAACAGGTGCATATGATGTCCGCGTATTTCACGCCACTCTCTCATTGGTTCATTTTGGCAATGTTTTTAAAAACTATTTGATGGATTTGCACCAAATTTACAAAAGCACACTTTTGGGACCAAGCCACCACTCCTTGTGTAAATTGGGTGAAAATCCATTCAGCAGTTTGGGCTGTAGGCACAAGCAAACATTGTATTCCCATTGCGTCTATGAGGATGTCCCCACATTTCATAATCATCCCAATAACTTTGCCCCCTTGACAAAATCGCACAGAACTTCACGAAATCGTTCTGAGGGGCCATATACTTTTTTTGCTGAGTTTGCTGAGGATCCGTCAAATGGCGGCAAAGTTAGTAGCTGCCCAAAAAGTGCTCTTTCTATGAGTTGAGTGACTTGACCATAATTACAGGGACGATACAGCAGTCCATGTAAAAGAAATATATATATATATATATATATATATCCATATATATATATATATATATATATTTATTTATTTAAAATGATATTTCTCTGCTACTGTTTAGAGAGTGACTGATTTAAAAAATATATATGTTCTGGTAGCTACACCAAATTTGATGGCTGTGTTGATGGTTGAAATCCGGCTCAGGCCCCCAGCTATCGTGGTGCACATTATACAACACATGTTCTCATTTTCCTCAATGGCACTGAATGGTATCCGGTATCGGACAGGATTCAGGCAAGCAGGTTTTACCAACCCTTCGGTCTCTTCTCATCCCAAGACGTCTCTTTCCCTTAGAAGGAGTCCAGTTTGATAGTGCTGTTGTTTTAAAGGTCATATGATTTCGCCCTTAGGTCAACATTATTTATTTTGACTTCAGATCTGTTCAGCTAGACAAGGCCTTTGTTCTGAAATGCCATGAAATATTAGGAGAGATGTTGGAAGATAATTCATATCTAATTCCCAATGCATAGGCTTCGTTCCTGCTATGCTTTTTTTTTTTATTTGATTGAGTATTTATCTGGGTTGGAGTTTCCTCTGTATATCTTCCAATTACTGCAGTTGTGTGGAAAGGATAATTAACTCTGCAGCATAAATTAACACACTCTGTTATTCTGAATACAATAACATGTTCTTTATTATAATCATTCACTTTTGACAGCTCATAGTCTCCGTAATTCAATAGATACAATGTTCTTTTCTTGTGAGTGTTTTCCCAATAATTACAAAATGAAATGAACATTTTGAACACGCATTTTAAACGCCAATAATTTTGGCTTTGCAAAACTGAACTCATTTCGTTGCACAGATCTCCTCCAACATCACAGGAAGTAAGCTGGTGAAGGCGACTTGCATGACTGGTGCAAAGCAGTTGTGGGAGAAGAGTGCATTGTCGCTGCACTTATATGGTCTTCTCTCCTCCCAATCCTACGTGCTCCATGTTTGTGGTGGCTTTGAGTGTGCATGGTGCATTTCATATAATTAAAACAAAATATCCATCATGCCCTCTGTTTTGCTCTTAGGCACCACCCAAGAGCATAGGTAATGGTGGTACTAAAGCACCACCTATGTGCCAGAACTATGTAGCCCCACTGTGTGGTGTTATAATGCAGCATATGAACAAAAACTAAACGGTATGACGTCCTTTCATCACCAGGCATTTCTACGCCCTGCATTTTAAACGTGTATATAATAACAAGAAAGTTCATCGATTGTTTTGGGGTGGGGGGGGTTGGGAAAGGGAAGATAAGGCCTTGGGGGGTTCGGGTATAGTTAAAAATAGGTGTGGGATGGGGTATTGAGCGGGCACTCCCCCCCAAGAAAAATCGATTCACTTTTTCGTTATTATATACACGTTTAAAATGCAGGGGTAGAAATGCTTGTCGATGAAAGGACATACAACCAACTAAATGTGGGGCTAAAACACTGGCCGTGGCCAAAAATATATACCCTCGCTAGGTAAAGCTAAAGTCTTTCTAATTTACCAGCTTGGGACTGTCATTTAGATGACCTCTTGCACTTTCCAGCCACCAAATAAAACAAGCAGTGGCAAAGCCAATAGGTTGGGTGTTTACTGCTGTTCTTTGCATTTTGCATTTATATGCGCAGAGGAGAGTGCAAAGTTTCAAAGGAGGATGCGATAAAGGGTGTGTGTTTGCAAGAAAATGAGAAGGAAGCAGAAAAGGGAGAACGTTTTTGAGAGAGGGTGCAATTGATGATGAGCAAGAGTAAATATGAGTGAGAAAAGTTGTGTGTCAGAGGGTAAGAAATAAAGCGAGAGTGTGAGAGGAAGGATGAGAGGGGCTCCACACTGGGGGGTATTTCTAGAGAGAGTTGAGTGACTGGGGTTAGGGAGAGTGGGGGAGGTTTGGCGGGGTAGAAATTGAGAGGGGGTAGGATGGGTGGAGGTGGAGAGTGTGTGTATAGGGTGGTTGGAGGTAGAGAGAGTGGAAATAGGGTTCATGGGGGTAGAGAGAGTGGCAGTAAGTGGATGGGTGGGGGTAGACAGAGTGGAGGTAGGGGGGGTGGTTTTGGTTAGAAGGAGTAGTGGTAGGGCGGGTGGGGGTATAGAGTGGAGTTAGGTGGGTGGGGTAGAGAGTGGGGGTACAGTGGGTAGGTGGTGTAGAGAGGGTGGAGGTACAGTGGGCCTGGAGGATAGCTCATGGGCAACACAGTTGTCTTGGAAGCAAGACACTGCAGAGCAACAGGGTTGAATCCCGGTCACATACTTAGAGACTGGTGCCAGGTATTACGCGTATTATAAAAGATCTATTCATTAATTAGGGTTGGTGGACTCTTTGTAGAGAGAATGTAGGTAGGGTGGGTGGGTGGTGGAAGAGAGAGTAGAGGAAGAGTGAATGGGGAGAGAAATAGTGGTGGGTTGGGTGGGGTCAGGTTCAGATAGTAGGGTTAGGGTGAGTTGGGGTATACATTCCCCTACGCCCTCACTCAACACTGTATAGCCCACACTTCCATCTGTGCTAGGCTAGTAGGCAATCCACCTCCCACTGATACGAGGAAGAGCAGAGGATACCCAAGAGAAACATACTGGACTTCTACTGAGACGAAGAAGAACAGAGACTGCCTACGTGCTACTTGACAGATATTGGGACATGGGGAAGTTGCAGAGCAATGAAGAGCACCATAGATAACCTGAGTGAGCATTCTGGTCATTTCTGCCCAGGAACCATAAAAAGAAAGGAAGGACTCACAATATTGTTAAGCCCTCCCTCTAGGAGCATCAAGCAGGGAAGCTGGCCATGCGAGAGCTGGCTAAGTGCAGAGAGCCATGGGAGCAAGAGAATCCCTACCTGAGGGTACAACATCCTTTCATCGCAGGACTTTTTTCACTGGGTTTTTTACCGCAATTTTTTTAACAAAAGAAACCCATCTAATTTTTTGGGGGGGGGGGGTTAGACAAATATATATATGGTATATGGGTGTTTGGGAATAGGTACAACTGAAAGGGAATGGGGGATTCCCCATTGCAAAGGGCTACAGAGCCAGCATGACTTATGGAATGGCGACTGAAGCCTAGAAGGATACCAGTTGAGACCCGAGTAAGCCATATAACAGGGAGAGTGACAGCAAGGCACTAACAGGTACCAGGATTGCCGCAACGTTTGATGGGGCTTCAGAAGGCTTTGGAAACCATGAAAGCTGGCTCCGGGAACTGCACCCTCATCGGGAGAGCATCCTAGTCACTTCCTCGTCTCAGTACCTGCGAAGGAAGTAAACTAGGTCTGCCAACACTGGTCTGGGACCCGCACCCTCATAAGAAGAGCATCATAATCACTCTTCCTCGTCGCCCTCAACCAAAATAAGAAGCCTGAGACGGGTTGGGGAAGGGAGTCTTTCCCCAGCCTTCGTGAACTGTGATAAAGTGCCACAGAAAGGCCAGGGAAAGGAAGCCATTCCCTTAGAAAATACTGGGAACAAGATACCCGGATAAGGGAGGCATTCTCCAGGAACCCAATAGTGAAGAAAACTATAGGAAACAAGAAATGTTTTATGTTTCAGTTGGAACTGAGAACTTTACAGCACAACAACTGTAACTTTGTTGTGTATCTTTGAAAGGAACTGAGTCCCGAGGAAGGGAGTCATTCTCTCAGGCGAAGTTCCCACCTGCCAATTGGAACTATCATCCATTGTCCAGAAGAAGGGAGCCATTCTTCTGAACTGAGAAGATCCGCTACCTGTTTAGTTTAGTTACACATGTGAGGATTTGACACACAATGGTGGATTCTTTTCATTAACTTGTACATTGACTGAATCCTTAGTTCCTACGGTGAGGCAGGAAAACACCTCTTAGAGTTAGGGAGAGATAGATGCCCTCTTTATTTTATCAATAATAAAAGTTAATGCCAGTAGCCATGCCGCCTATGTGCCAGTCTTCTCCTTCTGCACCCATACACCTATCAACACTCTCTAGGTCTTCAAAGTTTCATATAATCACCAACAATCCTTTTTGTAACTGTGTAGTGCTAGCAGGCTACTGTTTGGCATACATGTATTTATTTATTTATTTATTTATTTATTTATATTTTTAAAGCACTCATCAGCCCAAGGGCATCGTGGCGCTGTTACATATAAGCGTGTCTGGTTACAAAGGAATCTTAGAAGTTACATTGATATTTGCGTTTTACGGTTCTGTTAGAAGTTACATAGTAGGGATGCAGATGCACAGAATAGAAAAATGTATGGTTCACATGATCAAATAACATACTAGCTATTGAAGGCGGGCTGCTCTGCCTGTTAGATCCAATTCAATCACATAACCAGGTAGCCATAACTGAGCGAATGTGGGTAAAATGAGCATTCCAAGCTCATCAAAAAAAGTGTAAGGAAGTGTGCATGTCCATCTATCCTAAGCACAGAGGCTGGAGAACCAAATGGGACTGTGTGCTTAGACGCAGTTATAGAAGTTGACTTTGATAAACTGGGCATTCATTTGAGAAATAAAGAATAGCCGAAGAGCATTGAACATCACACAGGGCATAGACAGCCCTCCACACATCTGATGACTGGTGAATAAAGGAGTAAACTTGTATGAAACAGCATTTTCCCGTTGCCACTCATCACATATAACCTAAGATAGTCTTAAACAAATGATATGCTTGGAAATACAGAAATGTTTCACTGGTGGAGTAACTTAGCTCTAGGGCGAAAATTGCCCCACAATGAAGAAATGAAACATGTTTTTCAGTGCCATTTTGCACCTTGGCAATGTTTCTCCCAGTCCGATCCCTAGTGTGAAATGTACCCTATTTCTTTGCCCCTGGGTCATTTTGTGCCCCAGTGGTTGCTGCATTTTCACCTGTCCAAAGTATGAGTAATGTGTCCCTATATTTTCTTTCTGTTAGACCTTGGGCTATTAAGGCATGTTCCCTTACCACAGACGGTGCTAGCCATCATATCAGCACTTTCTTCCCACTCTTCAAACACAAAGAACCTGGCCATGCGGCACAGAGATGATTCTGTCCCCACCCATCAAGTAGGGACCCTGTAGCGGAGCAGCAGTGAAAAGCGAAGGATGAGATATGGCCCTCAGAAGATTCCTTTCATGAATCCAATGCAGATTCAGGATGGTCATTGGAGCATTCATCAGCATTATAGCCTGCTAAACCAATAATATAGACTATCTCTCATGGGAGCAGGTATAGGACACAGGGTAAAAGCGCCATGAACAGGTCTATAGAACCTTTGAAGATATGACACCATGTCCCCTTTTCTCAATATATGTTGGACTCAGAAGCAGCAGAGAGGGGACACGTTGTGTTCCATAGATGTCATGCCACATGTTCTATTAGCCCACACCATTTCCATACATTGGGGGTGGGGCGACTCAGAGATGTGTCCCACTACATAACAAGCAGTCTCATGTACTATTTGTAAGAAGCCATCTTGTCACATACAGGATAATCCCGACACAAGGAGACCAACCTTAGAGCGAAAGTCAACATTGTTTACAAGCCTTAAAACAAAGGAGAGTCATCCAGCATGCCACATCTCATCTCATCAAAGGAGCAAAGCCATTCATCCATATTCCATCCACCCTTTAAAGAACTTCACCGGCTGTGACTAACAATCTTATGTCGCCATCCAGACAGACCACATCACCTGCAAGTCACTGACAGACAGAACACGATCCTATCTAGTTGAAAAAGTCACAATTTCCAGTTTCATTGCAAGAAAAAAAGGTTTAACATCGGCAGTCTGGAAAACAAGGCACAGAGGCGTAGACAGGGTAGGGCCTCAGTGGGTATGGCCCACCCAAAATCTGTAAATGCCCACTCAGCAGCACTGTGTGGGCATTTACGGATGTTAATGCCACCGTGGGAGGCCCAAGTACGTTGGCTTCAGTCCCCACTTGTTAGACTATCCTGGCTACGCCTGTGACAAGGCGACAGATAAGGCAGGCATTCTCCTGCGTTGCACCCGATATTTGACATAACAGCCAGACACACATAATCATGACTCTCTTCCTCGTGCACTTCAAGAAAGAAATGGACACGTCACTCAGCACAGAGAACTACGCTTGCTGCTGATCTTGGACTGCGACTGCATCAGTCCCCAACTCTTTACTAGTGTATCCTTTGCCTCCTTTCAGCAGTGATCTGTTTCTTGAAAGCTAGGCTTTCACTAGCGAAAACCATTTACACACATACATTATATACTGGGTTGAAAGTTCACCACTGAAATCTAATCAGATCTTCCAGAACTACTGGACCATTTCTCCTCTCCTCTGGCTGCCCACTAAGGACCGTTAAAGTAAAATAATAATTTCAGCCAGGCTTAAGACATTCGCGATGATATTCCTCTGTCCTTATTGACGGGGTTCCCCCTGCTTAGGATAAGGATCAGGAATCTCTAAAAGAGACCCATTCTGGAGAAAACACTATTCACAAACTATTAATGTAAGCTACCATTTGAACATCAGCAAGCTAGCCCTATCTGATATCATGACCTATCAACTGTCAACAAACTCTCAACCAACAGTGCCAGGGCACGATCCCCTTTTATTATTTAAAACTAGTTTAAATGTCATCAGACATGCAAAGAACAATACAATGTATGTTTTCCTATCTATATCAATGGGGAAATGTGTAACGCACTGCACAACACCATTTTGTGGCGAAAGAGGTTTAAATTGAGTAATTTAGAAATTGATTGACAGTTCATAATCATTCCTGGTGGGAACAATTTTCTTTGCTTAGCACTGTGTAAGATTGTGGCTTGGTGGGGGAATAGTGAACAGGGTTGGGAGTAGTTGAAATCGTCTGTATATGTGAACACTGCCAATAACAGCATATGTGTCTTAAATATGCAGTTCCTGGACAGTCCTACTTGGGGCAAAGAAGTTGTAACTCACTCTCTTGTGCACATTTAATAAATGCCACCCACCTCAGATCACAAATGACGGGATAGAGTTTTACAAAGTGCGGAGACATATGGGCCTCGTTATGAGTCTGGTGGTAACCCTGCGGATGCTAGTGGCAGGTTGCCGCCCGTCGCCAACGTGAGATTACAAGTCCAGCGGACTGGGAAGTCAGGCGCCAGTAAAATGTTAGTCCCCATTCCCATAGAGTCCCATAGGAGTCCATGTGAGTGGGGACTCGGAATCGCTGGCACCGTTGCTAGCGGTGCCGGCACTTCTGTCACTAGTCTGCCTACCGTGGCCGGTGCGCCTGGCAGGGTCAGACACGTCCGGCACAGCGGCCACGGCAGGCAAACCCCTAGTTTGCCAGTCTGGAAATAAGGATGCCGGTGAGTTTACCGGCACTCTTGTTTCTGGACCGGCAAACTTGTAACAAGGCCCTATAAATGCGAATAGATCTTCGAAAAGATATTTTATATTGATACATTTGGAAAGCATTTTCAGATATCCAATCTCAGATATTTTGTTAACTAATATCAGTGGTTGGAATTGGAATTAACGCGTGCAGAGGCAGAAATAGCTCCGGGGTGCTGGGCTTTTGCATCGGACCAGGAATTACTCATCGAAACCCCAGACACTGTTGAAGTGAAGTCTCATGGATAAGTGATCAGAACAGTGTATGTTTAACGGATGACCCATACTAAATCTGTACCACAAGAGTAAAAGAAATGCAGTAGCTGAGAAAACAAATCGTGTGTGTAGTGAGAGATGCGGAATTGTCACAGTAGCCACTCAGACGTGCCTGAAAGATGATGCCGCCTGCTTTTTTCCCTAGACGGTGTCGTGCACCCAATAAGGCACATGCCATTCCTCTGTGTTGCCGCTAACCTTCACTTAGTCATTCGCTACCATTGCCACTACATCCATCCTTTTCACTGCATCTGCTTCTGTTACTGCAATGATGGCCCTTTACTGTCACAAGATTTGTAATCTCTATTGTGAACTCTTATTCTGTATAGTACTTTGCTCGTGCTTACCCTCTCTCTGTTGTAGAATCAAGAACGGATGTATAACGTGGCGCAACTCTGAATTCCAGATGAGATGCAAGTTACAACTGTGTCCAGTACATACGACCATCATGCTCTGCCTTTTAGATAATTTCTACTGCGTTTGTGGAAATTCCACAGACGCATAGAGGGAATGTCAGATAGGTGTCTTTCTATAGCACCAGCTGGCTTTGGGGAGCCACAAATAGCTCTTGCTATATGTTGGTATCAAGGTAACGGGGCTCTTCAAAGCTACATGAGGAGCTAAATAGTTCCCAGCTCCCAGCAATTTCGAACCCTGAATAACATTGACATATCCTGAGGTGATAGCCTGATGATTGGCCATGAGAACAGTTAAGAGTCAGGCACACATTCACAGATCATGAGCCAATGTAAGGATTTAGCATCGGTGTGGAGTGGATCTGGCCATCAAGCTGAAGATAAATTAGGTGGCCGAACCTCATAGCTTAGATAGTGACTTTTTTGGGAGACTTTTGTTTATGTCGTTGCAGTAATTCAAGTGACCCCTGTGAGTAGCAATGTAATGTTGGGAGGTAGTTGGGACAGAGGAATTTATTTAATGTAACTGAAGGCTTCCTTTGAGTAGGAGAAAACTATAGAAGAATATGAGTATTATTTAAGGCCTTCTTGAAAAAGTAGAGGGATGTGGTCTATTAGTAGTAAGTAATAAAATGCTCTAGCAATAATCTATGCAGGTCCTTGTCTAGACAACAGATGTAGGCCAGGTGTGTGTTATCCACATACTGCATTAAGCAGCACTCATCTTTAAATGATCTTGAATGATCTTTGTCTATAAAAGATCATGTCACAGATATACCATTCCTATTGGTTGTCTACTTCATTCAGCAACGTTCACAACTACTGATGTTTGCTGGTCTACCATAAAGTATTGAATTCAAAAAGAGATTTTGAACAAAAAGCTGTGCCTGAGATAAATGAGAGCCATATTACAATATACTGTCAAATCACAGGGTGAATCATCTGAAAGACAGTACCGCGACCATGTCCAATGTGTGGGATTCCTAACAGAGCGGACCAATGCCGAGGATGATCCCTGCCATGATTTCCGAATTGCAATCTTTTCATATTTCAAAAAATGCAGAATATAGTAATACATTAACATGAACACTATGCCCCAGTATAAATAGTATAGATATGTTGCTAGTTGTATGTTTGTACCAGCAATCTTAGTTTGGGTAGATTCTCAAAATATGCTTGTTTTGTAGCATGTAAAGCACAGTGAATTCCCCTAATTAATAACAAGGCTTGAAAGGATGACATGTGTATTACTGACCTGTATGTAATTTTGCAACTGACTGATTAATTGATGAGCGTAATTAACTTCAATACCTGAATCATCCCAGGTATATGCATAACGAGAGTACCTGCTAGGATGGCGCATTTATCTTTGTCTTCCTATTAGACTGGCTAGAGAGGATTAACTGCTTTTCATGCAATACTAAACATCCGCATTAGCATATGAAGGCCATTATAAACAACCTCTCAGCCACTTTCAATATTCCTAATGCACTCTGTAATCTCTGGGTCAAGCCTTGTTGCAAATATTCTAACTTGAGCAGCAGTCTAAAATCATGCACCTTCCTTTTCAGTTGCTCCACTCTCAGGCATAATAGCCACTTGGACACCACCAGAGGGCTTGTGTTCTCCCGGGATAATGACCCCTCCCCACCCTATAGCCCCTGGCTACATTCCGGGCAATAGCTTGGGGATTGGTAAGTATCCCATGATCACAATCCCTCTCTCGATGTATAGGGCTTAATAATTCTTTATGATTTAAAATGATAATATTAAAACCAACAGTTTAAAACCATTCAAGCAATCTATCCTCACCTCGAAAGCAGCCTTCTATAATGAGAGAATTTCCAAAGCTGCCTCCAGCTCCTGCAAACTCTTTTCCATCCTTAAGGAACATCCAAGACACACTTGCAGGCAACATCTCCCATCTACAGGGTAAGATAAAAGATAAACGAATTTCCTTACCAGTCCCTTCACCTTTACCTCCTTCCCCCCATAGCTGTACAGCAATCCCCCCTTTCCAGGTGCAACCAATCCGCTCTTGTACCCTTGAAATCATTATTAAAGGCCTTCCCACGTCTTGGGAAACCAACAATCCGGCTTCCATCCCAAACATGGGACAGAAACAGCTCTTCTACACTTGAAGAACCAGCTTGACACGGCCTATAACCAGGGCACCATTTCACTCCTCCTACTACTTGATCTTTCGGCTGCTTTCAACCTCATGGACCATGAGATCCTATGCCAAGCCCTCTCTGTCTCAGCCTACTTCTCACTGGACACTGCCAAATTAATTTCCTTCTTTCTGACCAACAGATCCTCCTCAATCTTCGCTTGGCAGGCTGCCGCCACCCCCACACCCACCTTGTATGGTGTGCCACAAGGATCTTGCATATCACCTACACTCTACAATGTATACACCAAACCTCTATTTAACCATCTGGATGCTCTCAGCATCTCTTACCAGACCCTCCAGCTTATAGCGATTTTGCGATCCCACAAAATGCCACGAAAACGCCCATTTTGCACAAATGCCGCAAAAACGAACGTTTTGTGCAAAAACAGCATCTTTTAAAAAAAATAATACTCAGGGTGCCAGGTTCTCAACTTTTTTTTTTTACACAAGAAATTAAATGCACTAACACATCTCATCACTTGCGCCCCAAAAAAGTGCAGCCCAATCACACATGGGACACATGAATGGGCACATTTTATATGCGCGCCCATTCAGATGGCCTTTTTCACCTCCTTGATCAAATAAAGTGGCGTTTCTGTCAATTTAAAAGCGCATCCCTCCTTTCCATGCAAGATGCACTTTTAAATGTGCAGGAATTGTAGGCAACCCTACGCGCACGAGATGTGGGGCTGCCACTGCATGACAGGGTCTTTCCTGATCCTGTCATGCATTTTTCTTTTAAGGTATGAACCGCTGCTGTGTCGCTTGCATTTCTGTTCCTCAAACAGGATAAAAATGCATTTTTTGGGTCGCATTTTACAGCGGCAGGCACCTGGAGGGGCTGTCCCTGTGAAAAGAACTGGGAGCTTGCAGAACACTGTCGGGAGAGCGATTCTATTCAAAGTACTGCCCATTTTGATGACAAAAATCTATCGAATGTTACATTTTGACCTATTTCGTCCAGTACTATTCGATCGTTTCTTTTTTAAAAAAATTAATACTGAACATGTGTTGCGAGGGTGTCACCCGCTCCCCATGTTCAGTATTTTTGGTCTAGGATGGTTGCAGAAGTGTCTTCCCCTTTTTCCCCAAAATTGGAGGCGGGGACAGAAGAAAAAGAAAATAACGAAAAAGGGACCTGCGGAGTAGACCCGCATTAGAGGGACAGATCAGGCACTGCAGGGTTGCAGGGGAAGCGGCCGCGACCAAGCAGTTAAGTAGAGGAGGAGGTGGGGGTGGTAGTGAAAGGTACATTTTGGGTTGTTTGGCTGAAGTGCAAATCAATTTGCAGCGAAATTGACTACGGTCAATTCCACCGCAAATAATTACACTTCGGTCAAACAACCCAGAACACCATTCAAGGCAGCTGGCCAGCGCACAATTTGCGCTACAGCTCAAACCTGTGGAAATGCGCCGGTCACCTTTGAGAATAAGGTGACCTGCTCATTTCCAAAAATGGGTTGTCTAAAAATAGCATATCCTCAGTTCTTTTTTTAAATGCCCCATTATTTGAGAAACTGGGACAAAATCTACATTTAAAATAAAAAAAATGGTTACACTATGAGAGAGAGGGAGAGTGATGGGTGAGATGTGAAGTGATAGGCAAGAAAGCAGAGGGAGAGCAGTGGGTCAGAGGAGGAAGCGCTGCACAAGAGAGCAGAGGAAGCAGTGATGCGGTGGGCCAGAAATCTGAGAGCGAGCGGAGGTACAGAAAGCAGAGGGAGCGTGTGGTCAGTGAGCCAGAAAGCAGATAGGAAGCGTTTGGCCAGAAAGAAGCAGTGAGCTGCAGATTGGGGAAAAAAGGATGAGGGAAGAGTGCAATAGAATGGGAGAAAGGATGCAAGATGCAGAAGCAGCACAAAAGAATGAAGGACTGTATATTGCGGGAGGAATTGTAGAGTGTAAGGTTTGAGTTGGGAGTATGATTTGGAGTGTGGCAGGGGCTGGGCAGTGCAAATTGTGACTTGACAGTGTGGCATAGCATGTGAGTATTTGTATGACAGAGTGAGAGGTTAAGGAATGCAAGTTGTGATGGAGAGTTGGTGATATGTGTGTTGGTCAGAGAGGTGTGTGGGTGTGTGGGTGTTTGGGGGATTGGAGAACATAGAAGGGGAATATTTTCAGAATTACAATTGATAATAATCAATTTAGTTAATACTATTAAATAGGCATGAACATTAAACCAGAAATGTAGCCAAATCAAACACTGCTCTGCCAAGCCAGAGACATCTGGGACTCTTCCTATTAAATTAATACAAAAGATACATAATAATGATACCCTGGCTCTCTTGTAGCCTTGCACTCTGCCTATTTCCTGCAATGTGGCAATCTTACACCCTCCAGTTAATACAAAATGTCCCGCAAAAATGCAGCAATAAATAAAGGTTTGTGCTGCAAAATTTGCCATTTCATGCCGCAAAATTTGCCATTTCATGCCGCAAAATCCTGGAAGGTCTGAATAACACACAAATGCTCATCACTGGTGATCATCCCAAAAACACACTCAGAATAAACACTATCTATGAAACCATCCAGTCCACAGCCTTTGCCTAAATGATGTGAAAACCGAGCTCCTCAGCATTGGCCGCCCTGTCTAGACTCCAAGAGGCATACAAAACCTGCACTATCAAAGGCCATAAGATAACAGTGGAATCCTCTGTCAAGACCCTAGGCGTTTACCTTGATTCTTCTCTCTGCATGACCCACCACGTCAACCACATCGCATCTTCCTCAGGGTATGCCACCAAATTATCAACACTAGCAAACACTTCCTTACTACTCAGAACTGCCTCCAAAATTGCCCGTGCCCTAATAGGATCCAAGCTGGATTATTGCAACTCGCTACTCTGTTGCACATTGGAAAAAAACCTGCACAAACTACAAACAATTCAAAATAATGCACTCCAGGCTGTACTAGACATCGGTACGCATGCAGAAATCTCAGAGTCCAGAAAGGCTGCCTACTGGCTACCAGTTAAGGACAGAAATAAGTTCAAGATCCTGTCCATCACCCACCGGTGCATCGCCAAGGCCGTCCCCCAATAATTGGCTGAAAAAATCTAAAATCACTCCTTAACCAGACCGGTAAGATCAGCCTACAAACACTGTCACGCCAAGATACAAAAGGAAAAGAGCAGGGAGGGGCAAGCCTCCTAGTCTGTGCACGGGCTCTCTGGAATGAACTCCGTCCCCTTCTGCGAAATGAACCGTCCTACAATACCTTCAGGTAACATCTCAAAACCTATCTCTGTAACTGGCACTCCTCTCCCCCCTCGCTTATGTGCCTTCTCCCAGCTTCTACTGTTTTTCTACCTCTGTAACCAGCAACTAGATGCCCATGGGCTGTGTGCACTTCTTATAAATGTACAAATAAATAAATGTGACAGTGAATAATCATTTATCAACTCATGTGAAATATTCCTCTGTGGGCTTGAATGATACGGCAGTGATGTGTGGTCAGCCTACCTTTGAACTTGTACAGATTCAGACAGTGTTAGCCGATGAGAGGCTGCTTGCCGGAGAACGATTATTAATTTTCCCTTTTCAGAGCCTTCTTCCTGGACACAATGAAGCATTCAGAGATGCTTTTCACACAGCAGGCATCCTGAAGCCTGTCCAGTTTTTCTACACCGAATGGCTTATCACACCAAAGGGAGCTCTGCCCAATCTTGGCAAACTAAGTAGTTATTTTTCTTCTCACGCCATTCCCTGTTCCCCTTTGTCCGCCATTCACAGGGATAGACAAAGAAAATCTGAGAAGGGTTTCCTTTGGAGGCTTTCAAATGTCAATTGTAAAGGAGTATAAAGGTAGTGCATTTTTGAAGGCATGCCGAAAAAATAGAGATATTGTTTGTGAGGCATTAGAGTAAGTGCTGAAGTTGCTCAGGGGTTTGGATGAGCTAATTGGTGAAGAGTTTTCATAGTTGTCTGGCCATTTTTATCTAGCAGATTTACTCATCAAAAAATATTCGCACCAATGCGTTTTCACTAAATTGGCTATTCGACTATTGCATTCGAATTATCTCCATTCAATTTGGTACCATTTACAGCAACAAAACAAAGTGAGTCAATTATTGCTTAATGTCTTGTGATTTGTGTTATACAATTTCTGGGCATAAATGTATCAAATCACCCACATATCTGTATTAAACTGTCAAAGGAAATTAACTTGTTACAACATGACTACCATTTAAGTACTGAAGCCTCTTTTCCAGAACTTTTGATCACGGCAAATAAGCCAACATTAATTCCAATTGGTAGCATAGAAAAGGGCAATTCTTACTTGATGCTGTTAAGGCAAGAAGCAGTAAGATGATAGTCTGACCAGACCTGCAGCTACCCTAGCAATCATTTAGCCTCATTTGTTTTACAAAATGTTGATTGGATTTACCTAAACTTTGAACTCATGTGATAGCAATATCAGCAATGGTGCCATCTAATGAGATAATCCAAGGCATTCAGACAACTATGTCTCTAACAATTGCCACTATTACCTGAAACACCTGAGGAATATTAAGCCTTTCATCTGGTAAATCAACTGCTCCTCGATTGCCTGTGCAATTATCCTTTCACGCTTGGATTACTGTAATGCATTACTGGTGGGGGCTAGTAGAAAATGCTTGAAACAACTACAGACACTCCAGAATGAGGCTGTGTACATTGTAAAAGGCATCCCAAGACAAAAGCATATCTCTCTGGGAAGGCAATCACTACACTGGCTTCCCATTTCTGCCCAAATCCACTTTAAGACAGCCTCTCTAGTGCATACATGCATTTATGGCAAGGCCCCAGCCTACTTAAAAGCTTGCATCTCACTGCTTGAACCTAACCTCCATCTGAGGACAACAAACCTTGTATTAAATAACACCTTGAAAAAAGGGGTAAGGACCGGGGGAGCACCTTCCCGGTATTGGCAGCACAGGTGTGGAACTCACTGCCAAGCACCCTACGTCAGGAGCAACATTCCAGTTCCCTCCACCAGGCCCTGAAGACTAGACTTTTCTTCTAATTCAGTTTTTTGCCACCCAAGTCCTGCCCTGTGACTAGTTCTTCAGATTTTTCTAAACCCTGAAAGTACTTGCTTAGACATGTGCTGTCTTATTTGTTAGGTTTCCTGTGTTTTTGTGAGCCCAGATGCCTGAGGGTTCACGGCGCATTATAAATTAATAAATAAATAACAAAACATGTGTGAGCTCATAATAATAGGGAAATATATCACATGAATTTAGGGAGGATAGCTCAGCGGCAACGTGCTCGCCTTGGAAGCAAGACTATGCAGAGCAACACAGGTTCGATCCCCGGGTCCGTGCTTAGAAACCTCTGGTTATTAAGCATGTTATAAATAACCAATGACAATTACAATTTCCAGTTATCCTTTGGAAATAGAAATGGCTAGCATGGTGCTGGTACAGCGTGCTATGTTTAGAGTGGAGTCAAAACAATGTTGCACTTTTACTCATTAACATCGTTGCTTTTTAGGGAATCATTTGTTTCTGATTTGTTGTCCTCAATGTGTCTAGCAACCAGTTAGTATACATCATGAAATCACAAATGTTCATAGAATTGAAAAGTGAGAAAGAGCGCCTAATAATCTGCTTCACATGCAGATAAGATTGCTGAAATGAAAACACTCAGCATATCATCAAGGTCTTGCTTAAAAGAAAACACAAGAACAGCAAAGAAAGGTTTAAAAGTGTGTTAAATGTTCCCTTATTATTTCTGGAAATGCTTAACCCAGATGTGTTTTGACATTGTTACATTATTTGCTGTTAATTTCGCAGACACCATTTCATATCAGATATGGAGTCGTGTTAACACATGTTTGAATTGTACAGACGCTATCCTGCGTCTTGCTTCTTGGCTAATCAGTGCCAGGGTTAAAAAGACCCCGATTGGTTCTTGAATACGCGCTTTCAGTGATATACAGCACCCAGTTTACCTCAAGATAACTCAGGATGACATTTCATTGCCATGGACATAAGGCTCAGCGTGCTCCTGCCTGATGAACTGATCACCCTAGGGGTATAGAACCCTTTATTTCCGGCTGAGTCGATCTGGCATCCTAGGGTGAGATTACTCTGCTTGCTCTGCCAGGTGGATGCTGCCTCCTATATATGGTTATAGAGTCCCATTATTGCTCTGCCAGGTGAGGTGGATCAGTCCTCCTCAGGATATATCACCCTGCTCAGTCTGCCAGTTGGATCCGTCCTTTTCAAGATATAGCACCTGCCCACTCTACCAGGTGCCAGGCGTATAGTGCCCTGCTGGTGTTACCTAGTGGATCAGGTCTTATATCGATACAACATCCTGCTTCAATTGTAATATTTTCCTACACTGTTTCATGCTCCACAACTACGCCAACAGTGCTATCTCACCAACACCACCTAAGGCATGTCATCTCCCTACTGTATCCTGCTGATGATTCCTTAATTACCTGCAGTACATTTGATTTTGAAGAGACATTCTTTAAAATGCCTGGTGGTCATCTTGAAGCCAGGCAATACTAACCTTCTAATTTAAAATTACACAGTCTAAGGGGCTTTAGAAGTATCATGTGTGTGTTTTTTACCCTTTTATTAATTTTGTGCTTAACATATATGCAACATGTATTAAGGTTCTATGGCTCTCATGTTCTTTGGTTTTATGATGTGCACATGTTGTATGCTCATGTGATTCTAACTTTATTATGGTAGCATTGTGTCTTGTTGACTTTTATTATTGGGACACTTGTACTGAATGCAGCCAAGAGTTATGTTTTTTCTAGCTATATGGTTCAAATGTTTTCTGACTATGCTATGTTGGTTTGTATGTTATGTGATTTTGTTCAATTTTTGGAATGTTGTGTTTTTTACTGATCCAGTCTATTAGGGTTGCTCATTTTTATATGTAAGAATGAGAAATAGTTTTAACTATCCATTTGTTAAATTATTGTATACTCTATCTGGTTGTTGGATTGTTTTTTAAACCGAATAAACATGAAAAAAAGAAAAGAAAAGAAAATTAACAATGTGTAATATCCGGATATGAGAGCTGTTTCTCGTACAGTAGAAAGCTATGATGGAATTAGCATTACAGTGTACAATATCAACCACAAATGCAGCAATCTTCAAATGTATCCCATTAATATTGTAAAGAGAAATTCCAAGAAAGTTGTGGCGTTTCCAAAGGCTAGACAAATAAGGCTGCTGTCAGAGTGAAGCCCTGTGGTTTAGCTCTGCTAAGAGTGCATTTTTCAGTAATCATTCTATTGATGCACAATGCAGCACATAGTGACCTAGTCAAGGATTTCACTGTGCCTATACATTCGAGTTGGATCTGGTATTTGCTCATAGTAACCCGAAGAAATTCCCAATTAATGTGCCTTCTCAACATCTAGTTAAACGGTTGGCTTTTGTGTCTATAAGAAGTGCAAAGTGCCATGAACAAAGTGGTATTTATTATTTCATTTTTAAATCTTGTATACCGCACCACTTGCCCATGGGCCTCAAGGTGCGCACATACAACAGATGAACGGACAGAAATAGACAGATAACGTTCAGTCAGATAAGCGGTTGGTCAGAGGCCGGGGACTAGCAGTCGAGCGAACTTAAGCAATTAGTTGGGCAGTAGATCAAAGAGAAGTGTTTTCAGCTTTTTCTTGAACTCCACCATTGTCGAAATAGCTCTGAGGCAAAGGGGAAGAGTATTCCAGGCAGTAGGGCTCTGAGCATTGAAGCTGCGACCACCCGCCTTCACCAATTTGAATCTGGGCTGTATGTTTTAAAGATAGGCTTTTGTTGGCCAACATCTGTTGGATAGTATCTTAGAATATACCTTTGTATCACAATGCATAAGTGATGTGATAATGGAGCTATACAATCTGCATCAGCTAGGAGTCGTATTTGTTTTTGAACGATTACTATATTAGCTCGCTACCTTGATCCAGGGATGTTTCAATGGGCCCTATGTTATTGGACTGACTCGTCAAGTGGTTAAGCTTTTGCATGAAGGACCTACCAAATTCCTCCTTTCGTAGCTGTTATATTTTTAGGTATGTATTATCTCACATTCTCTCACTCACTTAGTGCATCTACTGTCGATAATGCAGTTTACTGGCTGTCTGGCATAAGTGGATTCTATATATCCTTCAATCTGAGAGTAGGGGAAGATGAGGATCCTTCAAGTAGTCTTCAATATTGTCAGAAGTTACATGTGGATGGTCTTTATAAATCTCAGAATGAAAATCCACTAGTGTATTTTCCAAGTTGCTTTGGCAAATAACCTTTTTTATTGTGAATTTGCCTGCTTTGGGATTTTTATAGGGAAGGGTACAGCATACAGCTTATGTATTCATGGTGCTTGTACGTCTACCTTTCCCCTACTGTTCTCTGTGAGCTTCGGTCTATGGCATTGCAGTCAGACATCTAAGACAGCGGAATCGTCAGATTGTTCTGTAATGTCATACATCTGCCTTGTACCACTGCACCACTGTCTTTTGACGTTGTATACCTTGGTCTTGTTTCACCTTGTTTTAACTTTTTTGTTTTAAAATATAGCTAGTCATTTTCCTTCTTACTGTGACATTTAAGTACCCAAACCCATATGTATGCTGGGTTTCACTTATTATTTGCAATACATTTCACAATGAAATGTTTAATGTATTCCATCAAGCACATTCTAATTTGAAGGGTCTGCATCGTCCTTGTGTGCATATGTGAGAGTAGCCCTGTACGATGATTTATAGCCTTATAATAACATAAATGAACAACTTCACGCAGATTAAAACACATTAAATATATTAAAAGGCAACATCTTTGAAGCAGTAACATGGAAAAAACTGAATAGTTGATGTTAACTTGGTGCTCTCTGTTTATCAACTAAATCCAACCTGATTCTGTTCGATCCAGTCCCAGCAACCTTATCTTCTAAGCAGACATAATATTAATTGTCAACTCTACCTCTATATTTATGATCTGATGAGAGTGATCCATGCACAGCTATGTGAGCTTGCTTGTGAACACAGACTTATGACTCGGCTGGCTTCCGCCGGTCACTGTAGGGCCACAGTAGAAGTGTGGTAGTGCCATGAGTCCAGCGAATGTGCAGTAGTGGGGGTATAGCAGCAGCCCATTACTGTTTTTGCCTATTACAGCTTGGCCATGGCAGACCTACCTCCTCAATCATCTGCCGGTGACCATCAGATAAATGAAATTGAGAGCTGGTGGAGACCCATGACAGCAATCATCCAGTGCACCTTAGCCGCTGTAGTTCCCCAACCTCATTTCTGGCCTGGAGACTGCTGGAAATATTGGATGGTGCACTCTGCACAGTGACTGAGGAGGATGGGATCCTGTTTAGGGTGTGAGATCAAGACATGCCACACAATGTTCACCATTGTGCTGTTTTCTCATCCTACCATATCTTCATTTGGTAAAAGAAGTTCATTCCTCTACATCACATCAACCCTTGCTCTGGGGCCAAACGTTCATGCTTCATTAGACTGGCAACACATGGAGCTGTAGAAAACCCAACTTTCTGGAACAGATATTTGCTGTGACTATGGTTTAGACCCTCAAAGCTCCTCTTCAGACTTCTTAGATTTGGAAAACTTCAGAGGAAAATGTTTCATGGTAGCTGAAGGGTCCTCTAAATCCATCCTGATAACATTACTGGTTATAACTAATTCAAAAGCCAGATCACCTTTTAAGTCAATGATACATGGTGGGCATTCAAAGCACAATCTTTGCATCTTTAAAAATAAGTCCAATTGCCTCTAAGAGGATGTCTATGTTACTCACAGGTCAAATACTGCATCATGAAACATGCTTATTAATGTATACGGTTGAGTGCCTTTTAGCTAGAAACACTTGGGTACAGGTGTGTTATAAATGACATCATATCATATAACTTCATGTGCAGGTACACTAAGTGGTTGCCAATGGTGCTATCCAGAGGTAAAATACTAAGATTGACAGTTTCAACCATCAGCTCTGTTTGAGTCAACATTGTGCTGTGCGGAAATCAATGCGAATGACAAGGATGCAAAGAAAGAAACAAGCCAGTTTAAAAACAAATATGTAAGCTGAAGTGTACGCACAGCATCTAAACAAATGACACATGCAAGGAAAATGTGCGATGTTTGCAGCCCATGTAAAAGAAAAAAAGAATATGTCCAACAATATTTGTTAAGGCACTAAAAGAAATTGGGCGTTACATGGAAGAATCCAGCAAATGTTTATTAAAAGTGAGATCTGTCCAATCTGACATGAAAAGCAGAGCATGTCACAGAAGAGGCAAAACATGAATGTTGCCCTTGAATTGTGTATATTTTCCATTACAGTAAGACAATCTGCTTTATATCAATAAACATACAGGGATATGAAAAATAAGTTATGGAAGGAGTTTAGTTGCCAATAAAATGGTATAATGCTGTTCTGTTTAAAATGTAAAAGCAAAATGGTGAAGAAATGTCTGAAAAGGCTGCTTTAGTGAATAAAGGCGCGTTGGCCAAATGCTACTCCTCCTTCAAACACACGGCAACAAAACAACAGGACTGTGGGGATCGTGGGCTTTCCCAACAGAAAAGTGTGAACATTGGCTTTGGAGCCAACCATCAAAGCTGATGGCTCTGTCTGGAATTGATTCTCAGGAAACCAGAGCACAACAAATGACATTAATTTACAACTTTTATCTGTTTGTGAGTATGGGCTTAAATATACAAGAAATAAGCCCTTTTGCAGGGGTCCTCTCTGAAATAATATGCTCCCCCGTCAGCTAAGAGAAGGAAGTGCTGCACCTTAGGAGACTGGAAGTCTGGCAAAAGGGTCAGCCAGATCCTGGATCACTCAAGGGGGTGGGGCTGAAGTCGTAAATGGCCCTGCCAGCATCCTATATTCAAAGAACTTGCACCATGAAAACTACATTCACAGTAGTCATAAATGCCCCAGGCCTCCACTTCAAGAGGAACTGACACCATTTGATTGTACTGGCGAGGAACTGGTATGCCATTTCAAATTGTGATGTATCCAATTATATAAAATATGACATACAAATATGATATAAAATAATGCACAATGTGAAATCTGCATATGGAATTATATATGTGCTTGTAACTTTTGTTCATCTGTATGAAAAATGTTTTTTTTTTACATGATCTTCATCATGTAAATTAGGCAATAGTGGTTATTGTCGGACATAAATGGTGCATGCCTGTGATTCATATTTACTAGAGTCCATTCCAGAAGACCTGCTCTTCTGAGATGGAAAGGACATTTTTGTATAAAAGTGTCAGAAGGAAAAACAAGAACATCTACAACACATCCCCTATATGTCATGCTAAGATGAAAGTCACATCATTTGATTTGCCTAAGTGAGAGTAATCCAATAAATCGATGAATATTATGATCACATATGTAGAATATGGAGTTTTAGAACATTACAATTGTTTAATGTCAAAATGCCTAAGATTACATCACATCAAATGGGAGGAAAAATAGGTGTAGAAGTCATGCCCATTAGACCACCTGTGTCATTAAAATGTGCAAATGAGTATATGGGGAGTGGTTTAGTGTGATGTCATTTTAGGAACATTGACCAATCGCATACATTGGCTCATGAGATTAGAGAAATTATACACACCTCTAAATGGAGTGGACTCTGCTCTGTAAAAGTTAAAACCCATAGATTCTGGAGACTTGGTTGTTGGCTGACTCATGGAGGGGAAGGAGAAAGGAGAATTGATAACAACAGAAAGGAAAATGGAATAGACTGCTTTCCCTTGGACCCATGTTTGAATTATAAGCATAGCACTGCAAGAGGGGCCTACTTGGTGTTAAAGTCCCAGGTCTTCCTCAGTGGGAAAGACAACAGACAGGCCTAGGTACAGAAAAATGGGAACCAGACTGTGGAGGGAAGCTGACCCCTTATTGCTGACTGATTGCCACCTGTTCCTGAGGGGGAAATTAAACTAGTCCTTAAGAGGGTGCTCACCTGTCTGTCTGTGAGACAGCCAAAATAAACTCATATATAAATATAATATTATGGGGAAATAATCCTGAGGGGGGCGATATTTTAAGGAGGTATAGATTAAATTGGAGCCTATTAGTGAAATTACTGAAGGGGTGGAACTGATACATTGACTATAGATCCTGAGAAGTTAGGGAATATTTCAGACGTGTATCTGCTTCTGGAATTAAATATTTGACAGCATGGTGCGTATGGTGTGCATACTGGGAAATCCCCTGCCTCTTCCTGTGTGTAATGATCAATCACAGAAGAAGTATTTTGGAAGTAAAAGGATATCTCAATTTGTTCATACCTAAAACATAACGTTACTGGATGTCATTTCCTGATTACATCACAAAGCAGAGACCTGTTACCAGTGTTGAATAATTCTTGAAAAGGGGGATAGGGTGATTATTCACTACCCATTTTCCTGCCTTTAAGTTGCCCATTGAAAATGAGAAATGTAGATGTGTACACCTTATTGCAGGAGAAACACCACATAATCTAGCAAACATATATTTTCCTTTTGCAAATGGTTCACATGCAGGAATGTTAAGTTCCCTTGCTGATGCAGGAATGTTAAGTTGCTTGTTTTCTAGAATGCTGTTTGAGATTCTGACAGGTCCATCGAGTGGGTGCAGGTAAATGGTTATTTGTGATTAATAAGAACTGGAAGGATTTAATTATGCAGGGATGTTCAGATTTAATTTAGTTTTCTATAAAATGACAATTTTATCCAGAGCCCCTGTGCACTTTTCAATGTCTGATGTATGCACGCTCAGGTTAAATCAACTGTGCACATGGTGGTGGTGTGTTACAAACTTCCACATTCATGTAAATGTAGCATAGAAAAGTGATGAGAGTATTACTCATGTTTCATTGAAGTTTGAATTTCATAGATGCATAATTAGTTTATATTTAGATTGATTCAATTATTTCTGTTTTATTAATGCATACACCTTCTGTGCAACCCTGTGTGTTCCTTGCCCCGAAAGGGAAGGAAGGTTTTAGGGAATCGGTATTGTTGAATTGGGGGTCCCAGATTCCCTTAATTAGAATTTCCTGATTAAAACAGACTACACTGCATTATGATGTGTCTGGTTTCTATCAGGGAAGAGAGTTGCTGCATTTGAAAGCTGAATCCTCTGTGAATTAAGGATGCATGTTCATTTGTTGCAGCCTTCCCAGCACACTTCCGTATGCATTTTGAAAATGCACTTCTGCACAGTATCATGTGCCTCTGCATGAATCAGTGAACCCTAAAAAAGGAGACCACATCTTCATGAATTGCCTACAAGACTCGTAGTCTTTGGACGGTATGAACTATATTTCCTCAGTTCTGGGGTTGAGGGGATGCTGCAAGGAAACACACAAGTGTCATGATGCAGAGATTCTTCCTTTTGTTGGTAAGAACACAACCCACATTGGTAAAGCAAACATTTTTGGCTTTTCTGCAGACTCAGGAGAGTTATTTTGCATGCACTGCCATCATTTTTCTTCCTGCTATAAGAGGGCAACCGCTGCAAAATAGTGTTAGTAACTTGGTAAATGATGGCATTGTCTAGCAAATGCTGATAAGAAGCCTATACTATAGTCAAAACTATGGCCTGTGCCAATGCCTGTTTTTAACAAAACATGAGTGCAAGGACACACACTTTCCTTATAAATCAAGTGGCTGAAGGCACACTTGGCTGAGGCATTTCTATTGAAGATGAAGTTTCTAGCTGCAATTAAGGTATTACCTTACAGAATGCAACTCAGAATAAAAACAGAGCTCGGTCAAAGGCATCCCAGGGGTGTGTGTGTTTTTTTTTAATGCGATGAGCCACACAGTGGGTGGGAAGGGCAATAGTGGCTAGCATGGCCATGGGTGGTCAATGGGAGGGTAAAAACTGAACAACACCCTCAGGCTGTGTGTTCTTCCTCACATACCATCTCTCGCCTATCTTCCGTTCCAATGACAATAGTATTGGTTTATACGCATTGCTTATATTGCTTGTCTCGGGAGGATAGCTCAGGGACACGTGCTCGCTTTGGAAGCAAGACGACACGGAGCAACACAGCGTTTGATCCCCGGGTCCGCGCTTAGAAACCTCTGGGCATTAAGCGCATTATAAATAACCTATCATATCATATAGTGGCAGCTAATAGATGAAACTACTGATATATCAAAGTAATGGCATTTAACAGAGCATTCAGGTCACAGTCCTTAGAATGTCAATTTAGCCACAATCATAAATGTGTTCCTGAACATTAATAACAACGGGGAAACACTCATGCAATGACCCACGGAGCAGTGAAGAAGCTATTAGAACCTATTCTGAATTTAAGTCATAGTCTGAGAGCAAAACAAAAAAGCACTGCTCGCTCTTGAATTTCATATGCATTTTTCAGCACGGTACTTTTTAAATGGTTCCAGGAATATACATCACCTACGTCAGCCTTTTTATAAAGTGTCGACTAGGTTTTGGGCATTGCCTTGTCAGTATTAAGTGGACAAAAAAGTCACTTTAATGTTATAGCTAAATGTCACCCAAATGAGAAGTTGCAATTTAAATCCAAAGAGCTCTTCAGATGAATGAGAAATCACTTCCGTCGCCATGGTGAAGTAAATCTTGCTCGAGATATGCATCAGTATGTTCGAAACCACTCTTGTGACATTTTCACATTCCCTGGTTTATTTAAACACTCTGATTCAACAGAGAATCAAGTTTAGGATGTTCTTTGTCTTGGCTGATACAAATACTGGGCTAGTTGTGGTGAGTAAAATGTGCCATGAAGTAGATGCGGGCATTTATTCTGGGAAAATGCATGAAGCACCACATCTGTCCCATTATCTAAAGGATTTGACAGCTGTGCAGAGATCATGCAAAAGGGGCATCTTCCTGGTCCTGGTGATTTTGTTTTCCCAAGGTATTGCATAGCCCTACTTCTGTGTCACTCTCCCGCTGCTGCCACACATGTCTAATACCCCTTGCACTATCATGTTTGCTTACCACACCCTCACAAATGTTTGATTACCACCAGTTCTGAGATATTGTGTTACCATGATGCTCCCGCCCCCTTTTCACTAAGCACTAATTACACCTCATGAGCTAGGATACGGCCACTGTGCGAAGCTGCCTGTTCTTGCATCTGGGGGTAGCGGACGCAGTGATTGCGCTGCAGCCCTGAAGTGGCGTTCATCCGCGGCTTGTAGGCCTTGCCTACATGTTCAGAGCGTGCGCAAGATTAGCAAGGGCCCAACGAGTTTGAAACTGTTGGCTGACAGGAAGTAAGAGCTAGTATACCAAAGAAAAGAGTAGGTTGCCCTGCCCTTGTACACCTCAGAAGGACGTGGCGATTTTCTGTTATTCAGAAAATACATTGATTGTTTAGTTTAACAAATCTCTCTACAAACATCTAAATAACAATGCAATATCATTCAACATGTTATTATTAATACACATTAACATATATATGCAAACAATACAATTCTGGACAAGTCGTCTCTGTGCAATATGTCAATCAAGTGCTACAAACATTTATTCAAACCACCATAAAATGCATAATGCATTAAAGGACTAGCTCAAATACAACAGTATTCAAATAGACTGTATATGGGCATTGTATATAGGAGTCCCAATATTGGAAATATATGTCCAACAAACCTTATTTCAAACATAGTCACATAATAATCACATGTACAATTTTCAAAGTTTCTGATCATAATTTGACACCCTCTGCTGTAACATATATAATTTATAAATATTGAGGCCTACTTAACCCACTGGGAATTGAAGTCCCCCATAGGATGACAAAAGGAAAGAGTGTCACACATTTGACACTGATATTCAAGTCTCGACACTATGTGTTTCGGCACTATCAGGACAGAAATCATTCATCCGTGATGTTTCCTCCAATGATTTAAAGGGCCTTCATCCGGACGTGAACCGACTTTAGTATTGAAACTAATTCATGTATATTTTGGAAATTAGACTTGTGTTCCAAAGTATATCTGTGAATAAAAACATATAGAGAGATTTCTATAAGAACTAAAAACCTACCAAAAGGTCTTATTACAGAGTTGCCACATACAATTGCAGAGTAACCTTAATTGGTGTTCCACTTGAGGACAAGCCTTTTTATCCTTTTTATTATTTAATCCAAGCCAGACTGGCCTTCATTTCTCAAATCAGATCACCATCCAGAACTACTTTAAGGCTTGTGGTAAATGAGAGCTCCCTTCTCAAATCGCTGTTTATGAACCAAACAATGCCACTTAATGTATGTAATGCAGTGCCAATTTTAAGAGAGCCACCATGGCACAAGCAGTAGTAGCTTATTCGAAAGTGAACACGCCCTCACTCTGTATCCATGGTTGCACAAATCTAGGAGGTGGTGAAGCTATGGCCACGGAGCAAGAGGTTTGAAGAAAGAAGGTGGCAGGGACGCTTTCATTTTTCATTTCTTTCACAATGCACAGCGAGTCGAAGAGCACTGGAGGTAGGGAATATATTGATCACATGCCATCCTGAAAGTTAAAATGCATATTAATACATTTGAGTGCCCTCATTTGTCAAGAGATAACTCTTTGTGGTAAACACGCATTACAGAGATTAGCGGTCATGTGCCGAGATAAGAGTACTAAACTCCAATAAGAAAGACGCAGCCTTTTCTATGTCTGAGATTGATAAACGCCTGTGTATAAATGTTTGTGATAGTGACATCTACTGCTGCAGAACATTATATCGCACCAGGCATTGCTAGCTATAAAAAGAAGCACTGCATTAGTATAAAGCAGGTCTAGATCTTCAGTTCTCAAAACGAGGCTTGTAATAACGTACAGCCGCCCCCATAAATCACACAAAGTGTTAATCGGTAGAAGTGAGTGGATACTCAAATAAATTCAAGACTGTGGAAACAAAGTTTTGAGGCTCATATCCTGTCTTTTCCAGCGCATGATACAGTTAGCGTGGACACATCATCTTATCTCATGGTATAATACTCTGCTGTCTTCTGCCAGAAGGTTTGCCTTCTCACATACTGGTGGCATTGTTTAGCTTAGTTCCTGATTTTTCTCTTTATGTAGGTCATTTGAGTGAAGGGATCACAGACATAAGACCTAAGAGAGCCAACCAAATTCCACAGGCCTGCGGGGAGAATATTTTCAGGTCTGCTTATGTGGCTTTGACAAATAAATGCAACTCACTCTATGATAAGATCTGGCAAACAACGTGTAAAGTGCAGAAATTACAGTAAATCCCAACTTGACCTCGTACACAGAGTGTGTGATCCTGGCCAACTCATTTCATCTGGTGGTGCCTGACCTGTCAAAATTGCTATTCTCATATTCTTGGCATTACTAGTTTACGGGCCAATTTACTTGTGGTGCTCATGTCTAAGGTTTGCCTGAGAAACGAATTGCCATAAAAGCAAAAACGAATGTAAATGCATTGTTGGCCGTTTAACTGTTAAGCCTGTGCGTCACAATTTATTGTGGTGCCATATCTTCAAAAAGGTTTAATAATGCTGCATTTGTTCACTGAATATTGTCAACAATGAATGTATATTTGCCATTGTCTCTCCTCTTATGATGATCCGACTATTATCATACATTCAATGCCATGATGGTACTTCAGGGTTCAAACAGAGTGACAGAGAGTATACAAATAAAAAGGTATCATTTTCGAGTACCGCAGAGCGCAGGTACTTTAAAGGCAGGGCTAACAGTGTGACGCCTATCTTAATGTCTCAATGCACACGTAGTGTCATTTTCATTGTTTTGGAAGGCGCAGGGTGGGGGCAAAGTAAGAGTGACGTTTCCATCTACCCTTTACTCTCTGCATTCAAAACCAACGTGGTGTCATGTGTAAGAAGATTCAATTCAACACTACAGCTAAGTCAATGCCTAGTCTGGGATACTGAATGGAAACCCTTATTGATATATCTTTATGTCCAGTTCATGAGTTCTGGATGACTACCCCTATATAACACCCCTCTCTTAGAATCCCCCTGACCCCACTGAGCCAAGAAGTAGTTCTGTTTTGCAAGTTTAAAAGGTTTATTTGAGAAATAAGACAAAATATAGATACCACGCTTTTATAATAAATTAATAATCGATATCGCCTTATAAATATAATGTTAATCAACAATGGGTAATCTGACACTAGCACACTTCTTTATAATCAATGAGGAGTTAGTAAAGGATAGATCAAGTAGCAAGAATACTTTCATGATTTCAAGGGAAAAGCAATGAGGAATAAAATGCAGTACAGAAATACTTGAGATGATTTTAGCAAAAGATAATATAATCACTTTTTCTCTGGCAATTCACCCCCCTCCCCTATGCAATGTAAGACATGGAAGTAGATGGAAAGAGGAGCACACAGTTCTCAGGAATGCAATCAAATACAATACAAAATTCAGTTCCCCCCCGCAAGCTTAGGGAAAACCGGTATGAGTTTTAAAACACAGGCCCAAGTGCTTTGAATGTGGTGGCAATGAAGTGAGAAATATGCTGAAAATGCTTTTAATTCCCTTTAGGAGGTTCAGGGTGAGTGAGAGATACTTCGGATGAGTTCAGGCTCACTTTAGCAATGATTCAGAGATGGTGATTAAGAGGCAAACACATTTTTAGCAAGGAAAGAAATGACTGCTGATGGTTACACGTGGCTGGATTTTTAACCAAATCGCAAATCGCGGTAAAATTCGCGAGTGCGTGAATCGTGATTGCGGAAAAAGTATAAGGAGTAGGAAGTCTTTTTATGTGTTTTGAAAATGGGTGTGTGCCTGGGCCTAGCTAAACCTGCCCCTCTCTACTTGTCATTGGCCCAATTCTCCCCTCTCCCATGATTGGGGAAGGAAATGTGAGTCAGAGTGATGCTGTAGGGTTTATGGGTCAGAGGATCCTCCCCTGGTCAGTTTGCCCACAAATCTATATTTGATTCAAATACATCCTTCCCAGATATACAATTTGTTGAAATTACATGTGCACATTATATATTCCTTATGGTCCATGCTTGTCCGCCTCTGATCTTCCTGGGGGCTTGCATTAAAAAATGACAACATTTTGCGCTTTTTAACTGGTTTTGCAACATCAGACATTTACCCAAATTTACACACATGTGCGCAAGGAGTATGGACATGAATTGATGAAGTGTCAGATTTTTAACATGCAGACATTTGGAGTGAGACCCTATTTTCCGCTAGCAACCCCCCAGAATACACCACAGGGTCCTAACGCATCTCAAAATGTTCACAGAAAAATCACAAAAATAATGATATTACTTATATAATTCTTACAAGTCCGCACTATGAGTTATCTATCTTTTTAAAATTATGCTCTGGCCCAGATGGGTGTGGTTTAGGTTCCAAAGCACATGGGGGAAGCTTCTGCCTGTCCCCGCCTCCAGCTCGGGTGGCTCCCAGAGGCACTTCTCCTCCCATTTCTCCCAAGAGGAAGCCACTTTTACGACGCCCCCAATATAACATTTGCCTGAGTCCAGGACAGGCCTTTGTTCACCTCCCTGTAGTGCCCAGCTGCTCCACCCCTAATCTAATCAGAGAGGTGACAACTCCTTTTGGCAAGGGGAAGAGTGGCTGAGCAGGTTTTAACTCCTGTGGGGGTAGATGTCAGGCAGAATTCAGTTTCATTAAGCCAGGTTTCAGCTAAAATGTCACTTTTTGTTCCCAAGTTTAAATCAATACAATTTTTACATATGCAGCTAGAATGCTGATTCTAAGTTCAAAACTATGACATTTTAACAGTTACAAACTATGTGACACTCAACAGTAGGTCACTCAGTTAATTTAAACATTTCGATTTTGGTGGTTTTAATCCAGTTTCAGTTAGGCTGCTGACATGCATAGCTCAGCCAGTTTTGTTATGAACATTGTTTTGGGCTCTTCATCTTCCCAGATTTTGTATGCACACATACTTCATTCTGCCAGATGTCCGCTGGTGTTCAGTGAGATTATTGGATGTGTTGCAATGTTTGAAAATAGGCATTCGAGCTGGCATTCAGAGAAACCAAAGGTAATTTTAAAGCGTTTTTGAGCTAACAGGCGCTGCTGTTTTACCTTTGGCACCCATTCCACTCATGGCACCCTGGCCCATCATGCTCGCACTGGTGGGTGGCAAGTTAGGCAGCCATTTTGGTGTACGCACAAACCGCGTGGTTCTCCTGGATTCTGGCGCACATGTGGGCTTTTTGGCCATCTTGGATTTTCTAAGCCCACAGCACCAAATGTTGCAGCATGATAGCTCAAACGTGGGTCAGGACACCCAACAAGGCCCCCCCACGCGACTGCACTTTGAATTTGAGTCGATGGGGAGTCGGGTGCACAGACGGTTTTGGCCCACGCACTGGTATGTCCGCATAATCTTCTTCCAATTCTGCACATGGCACAGTTCAGCATCTTTTCCTCCATCCGGTACTGATCGATCGGTTCTCCTTGCCGGTCCTGATGGGAATATTGGGCGGTACCCCGGGCCCCTTGGGTCTCTGCTCCCAGTCTCCGGATCGTCCTCCTTGGCCAGTCTCCAGGTTTTCTTTCTCCTAGGACGACAAAGGAAAAGCGGCAATACCTATTCATGGACATTTCTGCCCCACCATTGATATAGTGGGGTGGCATATATATTTTGGAACCCAACAGATATGAACATGCACATTTTTTTAAATTAAGCGACAGGAACACATAAACTTGTAAAACACAGAATTTGATAGGCTATATGTAGGATATTTTAGGGTTGGAATTGAATTACTCTGGAGCGGTACCCTCTGGGATTACAGAGGACTTCTCCAGTTGCTGCAAAGTGTGCCTGGGATGGCAACACTTCAACTGGTTTATGTGGACCCACTTGTCTTCCCCCTCTGCCAAACCGCCTTTGGGGATGCGGATCTTGTAGGCCACAGGGGAGATCTTGTCTATAATCTCAAAGGGTCCCTTCCATGTAGGCAAAAATGTGCGCTGTCTTGCCTGGTTCCTTTGGAAACTGTATAGATAGACCTGATCACCCACCTTATATTCCTTTTGGGTAGTTTTTAAATCATAGTGGGTCTTCATGCTCTCAGCTGATCTTTCTAGATTCCGCTGAGCATAGGCAAAAGCATGCTGAAGGTGTTTCCTTAAATTCTCCACATACTCATGAGTTGTGGAGGCATTTATCAACGTTTGCTCTTGGGTTCTGTAGAGCAAATGCTGGGGAAGCACCATCTTGCGTCCAGTCATCAACTCAAATGGTGACATTTTGGTTGCAGATGAAGGGGTATATCTGATGGCCATTAGGACCAGAGGTAATCGGATATCCCAACTTGGCCCAGAATCTGCCACAAACTTCTTTAATATGCTCACAATGGTTCGGTTGTATCTCTCCACTGCTCCAGAAGAAGCTGGCCTGTAAGCAATGTGTAGCTTCCTTTTAACCCCCAGTATCTCCCACATCTTTGTCATTACTTCACTGGTGAAGTGGCTACCCCTGTCTGATTCAATCCTTTGAGGTAGACCAAAACGGGAAAAGATGTGGTTAATCATCAGGTCAGCTGCTGTTTCTGCCTTGCAATTTGGGGCTGGGAGACATTCCACCCACTTGGTAAACAAGCATGTAACAGTCAACATGTACTTGTTTCCTCTAGACGAGCGAATCACAGGGCCTACAAAGTCGATTTGCAAATCTGACCATGGCAGTGTCATCCCCCTCTTTTGGAGAGGCGCACGGTGCGTGAGGGATGATGGCTGAAATTGTGCACACACAAGACACCCCTTCAAGTATTGGTCGAGGTCCTGCCCCATGTGTGGCCAGTATGCAACCTCTCTTAAGATTTCCAGTGTTGTGTGAAACCCCCTAGGACCGGCGGTGGCCGCATCATGGGCGTGACTTAACATCAGGCTTCGGAATGAGGTAGGAACCACCCACTGAACATGGCCAGCTTTGGATTTCCTTACCAACAAACCGTCTTGGATTCGGAACATTTTTGGACATTTCATCAACACTCTTAGGTCCTCTTTCCCAATGTAATCGGTATCCGTCAGGGGAAAGTTCTCAGGGTCCTCAAGGTGTTGGTAAAACTTACCAATAATTGGATCCCCCTTCTGAGCTGTGATTAAATCAGCATCAGGGGTCTCCTTACTCCATTGTGCAGTTGAAAGATCATTGTGAGCATTTGTCTGGGACCTAGTGATAGCAGTGACCTGGATTTCCTCCAACAGGGACTCTATTTCGATTAGATCCCCTTGGATGGCCCCGGTTTTGGCCAGCTGATCAGCTAAGTCATTTCCAGTTTTGTCTGGTCCCTCTACTTTGGAATGACCCTTGATCTTCTTCCAGTAGATGGTCATCCCATTCGAGGTGACCAGATCATCAATGTTTTGGATTAACGTCCCATGTTTCAGGGGTTTGTTATTAGCGCATAACATGCCTCTGGTTTTCCAGTTGACCAGGTGCTCCACGAACCCGTTCCGTACATAATCCGAATCTGTGATTATGACCAGTTTGTGGAGTTGATGCTGGACAGCAGTGAGGATGGCCTGATGCACAGCCATCAATTCTGCCACCTGACTACTTCGGGGACCAATTTTGCATCCAGCGGAGGGTTCTGGGAACTCCTTCACCCATGCATTCCCTACGCCAGCCACCAGTTCTTTCTCCCCTTTGTTGTCAACATGGTACGAGCATCCATCCACATAGACAGTGGGCATTCCCTCACACTTGTCTTCTTCAAAGACTTTGTGTGGGGAATTTAGGTATGCCTCCACCTCCATGTTGTCCTTGATTTTTAGACTTTCGTCCTCGAGACAGTTTTCTCTGGCACAATCATGCAAGTCAGCCAGACCTTGCGCGAGGGGACTCTTTTTGTTTTGGCCATAACCGACCTCCAAAGGAAAGCCTTGCATTGACAGAATCCAGGAAGTAATTCGGGAATTACTCACATTCCCGGCCCGGATTCTGTCACTTTGGAGATATTGCAGAGGCTGGTGTGGAGTCTCCACTATGATGTGTTCCCCCTGGATAAACGGGCGGTAATTCTTCAATGCCCACACCGTTGCCAGGAGTGCCTTCTCACAATCGTTGAATTTTTCCTCCACAAAGGATAAAGTTTTGCTCGCATAGGAGATTACTTTATTGACTTTGTCATGCTTTTGGTATAATACTGCCGTCAAGCACGTATTAGAGAACTCCGTCTCCAGGAAGAACTCCTTGTTTCTGACAGGGTAAGCTAGGCAAGGCGCTTGTGAGAGGCTTCTTTTGAGTTGTCTTACTGCCTCAGCTTGTTCTGGACCCCATTCCCACTTGACCCCCCCCTTCAAGAGATGAATCAGGGGTCTAGTGATCTCTGCGTAGCCTTCAATGAACTTCCTGCTGTAATTAGTCAGTCCAAGGAGGCTTCTTAGTTCCCGCAGAGTTGTGGGGTCTTTCAGTTTCTGGAGTGCTTCCACTTTCTTTTCTTGGGGACAGAGACCCTGAGGAGTAATCTCATGCCCCAAGAAATTAACACGGGTTCTACACCACTGTGCTTTCTGAAAGGAAAGTTTTGCTCCGGCGGCCCTCAACTGTGTCAGAACATAACGGATCTCCGCTATGTGTTCCTCCACCGATGAACTTTTGATGAGGACATCATCTACATAAGCCAGGTTACCCCTCGCACCCAGGTCGGGCATGGCCTTATGTAGGAAAATGTTGAATTCATTGCCGGAGTTGAGGTATCCGAAGGGAGTCCGGGTCCATGTGTACTGCTGGCCCCCAAAGGTAAAAGCCAGTTTGTATTGGTCCTCCCTACTGACAGGCACGGTCCAGTATCCATTGGTCAGGTCTATTGCTGTGAATACCTGGGAGCCCTGAATCTGGGCCAGCCCTTGGTCAATGTAGGGCAGAGGCCATCGGGAAGTATGGACCCGTTTGTTGAGCTCCCTGAGTTCGGCGCAGAGTCTCCACTGGCCGTTTGGCTTCAATATTCCCAGCACTGGGTTATTGAAGGTGATGTGAACTGGACTGATTATTTCCCGGGACTCCAGGTTCTTAATTATTTCAGTAAGGGACTCCATGGATGCAAGAGGCAAGCGATATTGCTTCACAAACACTGGAGTCATTCCAGGGTCCATGGGGATTGTTGTTGTGTGGATGTCAGTAAGGCCACAGTCATATGAGTCTACCGCAAAGAGATCTTGGAAATCCAAGAAAACTTGTTTCAACTTTTGCTTTTGTTCCAGAGTCACACAGGCATCAGCTAGGTTGACTCTCTCTTCCACCATCTGCCTGAAGCCTGGAAAGACTTCTGGTTTGGCTATCTCAGCAGCCTCCTCCAGCTGGGTGGAGAAGTCCCTGGTTAGAGTGCTGATTTGGACTGGAGGCCTCAGGTGGGAAAGGCAACCCTCATGGACCTGGAAAATCACCTCATCCATCCTGAGGTCACAAGTCACATCTTCCTTACCATAGGGGCAGGAAGTGTACACCAGTAATTTCCCCCCATGCCGGGCAAAAATCCTGTCTGGTGTTGTATTGTCATCACTGTCACTGTCAAAACAGTCCTTGGGGATTGGTCCTAACAGTTCATTTCCTAAATCGATGGAAAAATGTCAGTCATCAACCGCCATTCCAATAATGGTGCCTGCGGCTAGAGTAATACTCTTTAAGTCGCTGTTATCCACCTCTATTAGAATGGTGTCATGTTCTATGTTGACTAATGGAGTTGGGTTTACCCCCAACCCTTGCTGTTGGAGAGAAGCGTTTAGATGTATGTAAGCATCAGGGTTTTTCAAATGTTGTCCTCTTTTAACTTTCACTTCCAGGGAGAATTGTCGGGTCCTTTCTGGGATGGTGACTTCCTCTTTGATCTGAATTTCAACTGCATAAGGTAGCAATTGAGCTGACCTAAATGCTTTTTCTGGATCATCAAAGCCCATGGGATTATCCGCTAATCGGGACCAAGCTTTGAAGTTTATTAGGTCCAAACTAATGGCAAAGCGATTGAGAATGTCACTGCCTAAGTAAAAGGCCGCAGTGACGTCTCGCACGACCCAAAAATTATGGACTATGCTCTTGTTGCCAATGGAGATTTTGAGCATACACCTGCTTGGCAGGAGATGTTTGGAATTAGGTGCTTCCAGGTCCATTTCCCATTTGTCTATCAGTTTGAATGTGGATATGGCTGGATCTTTTGGGAGTTGGCAGAACATGGCTTCGCTGATGAAGCTCTTACCGTTGTTCACGCACACTCGAGCGAGAACAGAGTCCTTCCCATCATTTAACTGAACAGGGATGAACAACTGCTCTCCAATTTGCTGAATATCAGCCAGGCTCTGAGCTGATTTCACATCCTTCTGGACTATAGGAGTGGGAGTTTCTGATTGTAGATTAGTAAAGAATTTCAGGGTGTTTCCTTCCAGCGTGGAATACCACCTTAAACTGGAAGGAAGGTTGATTTTCATAAGTAGAGAGGACCCCCCATCACCAGTCTGTTGTCCTACTGCTATTACTGTCACGTCTGGAGTTTGGTTGTTCTGGAAGTGAAATTCTACTTGGTCAGATTTTTGTTCAACCATGTGGCAGGTGCCGTTTAAACTAACATGGTTGACACTCTGTTTTAATTTTATTGGTCGGCTAGTCTGGGTCCAGAGGACCTTGTTTACACAATCTATTAGGGGTGACAACCTTCTCAGGAGGTCATGCCCTAGTAAACAAGGGGTGCCCTCTGGAGTCACTACTATGACCGGGTGTTTCACCTTGTGTCGCCCAATTTTAATGTCCAAGTCTGCAGTCCGCTCAACGGGAATCTCCTTCCCGTCAAAGTTCTGCAGTTGTCCAGAAGAGAGGTGAGAGGAATATGGTAATTCTCCCCCCTTCCTGCATTTAGTTCCTCAAAGGCCCTTTTGGACAGAAGGGTAGCTTGGGATCCAGTGTCCACCAGTGCCAAAATTGTACCCTGCCCCTGTACTTGTTCCGGCGCATAGTATCTTCCCTCCTTCTCCTCAAGGGGGCACAGATAATGCACATTTGTGGACAACTGGTGGGCTAATATTCTGGTTTTGGACATTGCTTGCGAAGAGATTTGGGCAGAATTCTGTGGAGAGCCTTGGGAATCTGAAAGAAAAAGTTTGCAACTGGAGATCAGAGCCATTGTGGGTTCCCCTGGTTCTGGTTCTGGGCCGCCCCGCCCTTTTTGGAGGCAGTCATCAGGATGGGTTTGAACCAGGGGATTTCGGTATTGTGGGTTCTGGGATGAGATGATGGGCGGCGGTAGCTCAGTCTCCATATCTCCCCAGTCTGAATTGGCATCCCTTGGGACCCATTTTTCCTTGGGAGGAGTTCCCCCATCTCTAAAGGAGAAGATCCTTTCCCCAGGATCCTCTGAGGATCCCTCTCCCTCAAATTGGAAGACCTGTACCTCCTCCACAAAGTGGGTCTGTTTGGGTCCTTTGTTTATCCTACCCCCCCCTCTGCTCCTTGGGAGGCAGGCTTTCAGGGGTAGGAGATTTTGTTTCCGGTTCCTGGTTTTCCAGGGGCTGTTTACAAGTTGGGAAGGAAGCTTCCTCCAAGGCTTTACACCCCCCTTCCCCTTGTGCCTCCTCCCTGGGAACCGGTGTGTTATCGGGGTGCTGCCCCCGTCATTGTTCTGGAGCACCAGGTCCAGAGTTTGGGGCATTCTGCAGTGGCATGCTCATCTGAGGGTTCTGTTGAGCCCTCAGTATGTGACCCAGATCTCGTGCCATATTTTGGACCTGGCGCTCAAGTTGTGAAACCCGCTCAGGCTGATACGGGGCTCTATTTTCTCCCCTGGGCTGATCCCGGGAAGGGTAGCTATCCCTTCTCTGGTAGTACCCCTGGTTGGGAAGATTTTGGTACCCCTCCACCCTTGGCCTCCCCTCTCCCGGATTTGGTTGTCAGGGCTCAGGGAATTGGGGAAAGAAGGATGGATGATTTTGGGGCCGGAAATTGGGTAGATACGTGGGGAAAAAGTTCTGCCCAGGATTTGGAGAATTTCTGCCCTCCTGCGGGAAGTTGGGAGGGAAGTTCCCTGGGTTAGGTGCTTGGCTGGATCCCCCCCCCTTGGGCTGGAGGAGTCCACACATAACCCAGGATAACCCTTGTAGCGGGGACTTACATAGTCAGGGGAGCGGGGGACCCCATTTGTGGGACTACCTCCTCGACTCCCTGTCTGTGACTGGCCCGAGGGCCTTCTGGGCTGTGAATTATTTGGTGCAGGCAGGTTTTTAGGCCCCCCCATCTCCAAATCTAAAACGGGGGCAACCTTTACCTCTGCCATCTTGGCAGCAGCCGGGGTGCTGTTGGTTTTGGGGTTTTTCGGCGCGTTATTTTTATTTTCGATAGGCTTCTGCACCTCATAGATCTGGGTAGCCTGTTTAATGACCCAGTCTAAAGATCTTTTCTCATGAAAATCTCTCACGAGCTGGGTCATTATGTATTTGGGTAAGGCATGGAAAAACGTATTGATAAATTCTCTGCTATCCGTGCGCACCCTTCTGGTGGTCTGCGCAAAAGCACGTTGTAATTCTTGCACAAACTCTTGTGGGGCCAGATCCTCCCCACATTGCAAATTGTAGGCTGCCTTGCGAGCCTCTTGAGGATTTCTGTGAACAGAAAAATGTTTCAAGATGGCCGCCTTATAGGTGGACCATCTTAAATGATTTTGGTCCTCCAGCCCCGCAAAGAAACTGGAGTATTCTGGGGAGAATGTCCATTTGACGTACTGGATGCAGCTACTGCTGTCCTTCAAATGGAGAGTCTCCATCATTTGCTCATAGAGCTCCAAGTGTTCCCAAACGTAATACTTGGCGTTCTTATGATAAGGCGTAATGACACTCCTTATTGCCTTTATTTGCTTCAATGTGTCCTTAAGCAAGGCCCTTTTTGCCTTATTGGCCTTTTTGGTTCGGGTAACCCTGGTCCATTCATCCTCTGACTCAGAGGCACTGCTCCCAGAGGTTCCTGTCTGATCTTCCAGGTTTTCCCGGATTCTGCGAGCCTGGGAATGGCTGGCAGAATGTGGGGACCTGGTCTCCTGTGTCCTGCGCCGTTCAGAGGAGTCTTCAGATTCCTCCTTGCTGCCAGGATTTGATGGGTACCCCCCCCACTGACCTAACTGGGCAGATGTTTTCAGGATGCCCTTAATGGGCCTACTCTCCTGGAGTTCCCCACTAAATTGCACTGTGCTTGGGTGCCCATACCCGGATGCCTGCCCATCCATTCCTGGGAGGTACTGGCCTATGAGCCCCATACTTCTAGCTGGATAGTAATCTGCCATCCCCGTGGCCCTGGGCTCATGTGCGCGAGGGGACATGGGGGTGGCAGAGTCCAGGGACTGGGAGAGATGAAGGCCTCTGGTACTAGGGCTCCTGAGGTTATGTTCAGGAGTTTCTCTTTCCCAGCGAACCTCATCTCCATCCGCCCCTGCTTCCTGTTGCAATGCAAGAGCCTGCGCTTTCAGTTCCTCAGTTAAGGCCTTACTCGACTCTATCAGTCTCTCCTGCATCGCTACCTGTTGCTGGAGCCTATCATTGAGCCTCATTTTCTCTCTGTGCCTCCTGATTGGTCCTGGAGTACTGGGCCAGTCTCTGCTGCAGGAGGGTTACCTCCTGAGCTGTGTCCCTATTGGCCTGCTCCTTTCTTGCCAGAGCATCCTCCACCCTCCTGGTGTGCTCTAACAAGTTCTGGTGTTCTTTTTGGAGGTCACCCAGTCCCTGGAGGGTCAGGTGATTTTCTTCCATTTTCCTTTTTAAGTGGCAGACTTCCTGGCCTAAGGTGTCCCTTTCCTGACTAAGAGCCTGCATCTGTGCCGCCAGGTCGTCCCTTTGCCTTTGGAAGGCACCAGCTTTCTGGTGCTCCTGATCAAACTCTGCCTGGGTATCCAGGTCTTTCAGAATCAATTTATTGCTTTCCTCTTTCTCTCTGTCTAATCGAATTTGCAGGGTGGCTACCTGTTCTGTGCATGCCCTGTTGAAGTCCAGTTTTTGCTCCAGCTTTTTCTGGCTCTGCAGAAGGGAGTCCAAACCTTCTTGGTACTCCTTCTGCCAGGCCAGAAATCTGGTATCCTGGTCAGCCTTCTCCTGTTGCAGTCTATCCATGTCCTCTTTTATTTTAATGATATACTGCCTACTATCATTTTCTGACTCCTGGCTCCTTTCCTCAGAAGAGACCAGGTCAGATTGGGCCTTTTCTAAGGCCAGCTGTTGCCTATTTGCCAGATCTTGGCCTTCAGCACATTTGTCCTGCATGGCTCCCATATATAGATACAAATATGCTGCTATCCTGGCAATCTTATTATGTTCATCTTTGGCTTTAGGGGCCATATATAGTTCACTCAGGGCCACATATAGGGGACCCTGATCTCCCCATATATCTGACCCTGTTTCAGTGACCTGTTGCGCGATTGCCTGCAACCAGACCGTTTGGTCCTGATGAGTCCACTCACCTCTCACAGATAGCTTATGCAAGAAGTGCTCTCTGGCTATTTTGATGTCTACCAGTGTCGTCATTCTGGAATTTGAGTTCCTTCCTGACTTACAGAAGTTTGTATTTTATTTTTGCAAAACAGACCGTTTCCTTAGAGCGTTCCTTTGAGGAGTGCTTTACAGCGTAACACAGCGTGGTGATCCGACCGGATATGTGTATCTGGTCAGCTGGCACACTGTATTAATCTGCACAAATGGTAAATCTAACCCAGAATATCCCGGCTCGAGCCCCCACTTTGTAAGAAGATTCAATTCAACACTACAGCTAAGTCAATGCCTAGTCTGGGATACCGAATGGAAACCCTTATTGATATATCTGTATGTCCAGTTCATGAGTTCTGGATGACTACCCCTATATAACACCCCTCTCTTAGAATCCCCTTGACCCCCCTGAGCCAAGAAGTAGTTCTGTTTTGCAAGTTTAAAAGGTTTATTTGAGAAATAACACAAAATATAGATACCACGCTTTTATAATAAATTAATAATCGATATCGCCCTTATAAATATAATGTTAATCAACAATGGGTAATCTGACACTAGCACACTTCTTTATAATCAATGAGGAGTTAGTAAAGGATGGACCAAGTCGCAAAAATACTTTTATGATTTCAAGGGAAAAGCAATGAGGAATAAAATGCAGTACAGAAATACTTGAGATGATTTTAGCAAAAGATAATATAATCACTTTTTCTCTGGCAATTCACCCCCCTCCCCTATGCAATGTAAGACATGGAAGTAGATGGAAAGAGGAGCACACAGTTCTCAGGAATGCAATCAAATACAATACGAAATTCAGTTCACCCCCCCCCCCCGCAAGCTTAGGGAAAACCGGTATGAGTTTTAAAACACAGGCCCAAGTGCTTTGAATGTGGTGGCAATGAAGTGAGAAATATGCTGAAAATGCTTTTAATTCCCTTTAGGAGGTTCAGGGTGAGTGAGAGATACTTGGGATGAGTTCAGGCTCACTTTAGCAATGATTCAGAGATGGTGATTAAGAGGCAAACAAATTTTTAGCAAGGAAAGAAATGACTGCTGATGGTTACAAGTGGCTGGATTTTTAACCAAATCGCAAATCGCTGTAAAATTCGCGAGTGCGTGAATCGTGATTGTGGAAAAAGTATAAGGAGTCAGTTCTAGGCTTGTTGGAAAGCTTAGATTCTAAGCTTTCAGAGGAAAGTTAAAACAAGTTCGTAGCCCAAACGGTTCCAGAGATATGAACGATTTTGTAAAGGTTGTTTTTCGGATTTAAAGTAAACTCAAAATGACAGGTGACAGCTTTGCAGCTGCAGAATTGACAAATGACATTGGTGCAGCTTTACAAAATGACAAGTGACAACTTCAAGGAGGCAGTTCTGGTTAGATTAAAATAGTTTGGATTAGATTATTTTAAACTAAGAGTTTATTTCTGTCACAACCTGACCTAAGTACTCACAATATATTTTGGAAGGACTGGACCTCGTCACGGATCTGATCAATCAGGCTAGCCGCACTTCACAGCGATCTGGTCTCTGGGTCTGCGGTTCTGCACGGTCTGGTCTGTCCGGATACAGCGGTCTCTGCACGGCTCCTGGATCTCTGCACTGGTCCTGGCAAAAGTTCTTGGCAAGGGATTCAAGCAGCTCGCCCGGCTGTGGGTAGCTTGCAATGATTTGAGGCCTGCTGCAGAGAACTCAGCTTGTGGTTTTAGGCCTCCGATTTAGGTTCTAAAGTATAAGTTCTAGGTTCTGGAGTATGTAGCTGGAGTCAGTCTGGAACTGGTATCTTCTGGATGTTGTGTGGTCCGGCAAAACGCTCCGCAGCAACTGTATTTGAATGTCTCTACCTGTCCCAGCAGTCTCTTTTTATGTGTTTTGAAAATGGGTGTGTGCCTGGGCCTAGCTAAGCCTGCCCCTCTCTACTTGTCATTGGCCCAATTCTCCCCTCTCCCATGATTGGGGAAGGAAATGTGAGTCAGAATGATGCTGTAGGTTTTATGAGTCAGAGGATCCTCCCCTGGTCAATTTGCCCACAAATCTATATTTGATTCAAATACATCCTTCCCAGATATACAATTTGTTGAAATTACATGTGCACATTATATATTCCTTATGGTCCATGCTTGTCCGCCTCTGATCTTCCTGGGGGCTTGCATTCAAAAATGACAACATTTTGCGCTTTTTAACTGGTTTTGCAATATCGGACATTTACCCAAATTTACACACATGTGCGCAGGGAGTATGGACATGAATTGATGAAGTGTCAGATTTTTAACATGCAGACATTTGGAGTGAGACCCTATTTTCCGCTAGCAACCCCCCAGAATACACCACAGGGTCCTAACGCATCTCAAAATGTTCACAGAAAAATCACAAAAATAATGATATTACTTATATAATTCTGACAAGTCCGCACTATGAGTTATCTACCTTTTTAAAATTATGCTCTGGCCCAGATGGGTGTGGTTTAGGTTCCAAAGCACATGGGGGAAGCTTCTGCCTGTCCCCGCCTCCAGCTCGGGTGGCTACCAGAGGCACTTCTCCTCCCACTTCTCCCAAGAGGAAGCCACTTTTACGACGCCCCCAATATAACATTTGCCTGAGTCCAGGACAGGCCTTTGTTCACCTCCCTGTAGACCCCAGCTGCTCCACCCCTAATCTAATCAGAGAGGTGACAACTCCTTTTGGCAAGGGGAAGAGTGGCTGAGCAGGTTTTAACTCCTGTGGGGGTAGATGTCAGGCAGAATTCAGTTTCATTAAGCCAGGTTTCAGCTAAAATGTCACTTTTTGTTCCCCAGTTTAAATCAATACAATTTTTACATATGCAGCTAGAATGCTGATTCTAAGTTCAAAACTATGACATTTTAACAGTTACAAACTATGTGACACTGAACAGTAGGTCACTCAGTTAATTTAAACATTTTGATTTTGGTGGTTTTAATCCAGTTTCAGTTAGGCTGCTGACATGCATAGCTCAGCCATTTTTGTTATGAACATTGTTTTGGGCTCTTCATCTTCCCAGATTTTGTATGCACACATACTTCATTCTGCCAGATGTCCGCTGGTGTTCAGTGAGATTTTTGGATGTGTTGCAATGTTTGAAAATAGGCATTTTGAGCTGGCATTCAGAGAAACCAAAGGTAATTTTAAAGCGTTTTTGAGCTAACAGGCGCTGCTGTTTTACCTTTGGCACCCATTCCACTCATGGCACCCTGGCCCATTATGCTCGCAGTGGTGGGTGGCAAGTTAGGCAGCCATTTTGGTGTACGCACAAACCGCGTGGTTCTCCTGGATTCTGGCACACATGTGGGCTTTTTGGCCATCTTGGATTTTCTAAGCCCACAGCACCAAATGCTGCAGCATGATAGCTCAAACGTGGGTCAGGACACCCAGCACATGCCAATGTGATATTTTCATGCTGGCATAATACCAATGATTTATATTGCACCAGGACCTCAGTTTCAGTGTCAATTAAGCACAAATTATGATGATATTGCATAATAGCGCTAACTCAGATTGATCCTAGTAGGGTGGGTTTTTGGTGAGGAGATATAGGTAGCCATAGATTTAAGCATGGCCATACACCATCACTGGGTGGGTAAATAACCAAACAATGACCACAAGCTGCACGTTCCTCCTTAAATCCCACATCCCTTCTTCCCTTCTATCTGTTCTCTAATTCAATAGTTCAGTTTATAGGTGGTGCTAAAGCATCACCCAATAGTTAAAACTAAAAACGTGTCCCTGACGTCAAAAAGAACGGTGTGAACAAATATATTGTACTAACATGTCTATGTTCTTCACATGAAAGTGTTTTATGTGGGTAAACGTGTGAAAGAAGAAAAGACGGGTTTTGAATATTTTATAAAAATATGTTGTTGCTCGTTTCACACAATGTGTTTCTCTCCGCTCCTAGGTTTATTAGAAAACAGGGCCTGGATAGGCTTTTCCTGGAATGTGACACGCACATGTGGCGTCTTGGAGACAGGAAAATTCCAGAAGGCATAGCCGTGGATGGAGGTTCTGACTGGTTCTTACTGAACAGGAAGTTTGTGGAGTACGTTATATTTTCGCAAGACGACCTTGTTACAAGGATGAAGAGATTTTATACCTACACCTTACTTCCAGCTGAGGTAAACTGCACAGAAAGGCATCTATGTTTATACTGATACATGACCAGGACGTTGCATTCAGTTAGAACTGTGTTCTCATGAAATGATGTCAGTTGAATAATATACCATGGATATAAGAATGTTAATGCCACTTTCGTTAATGCCACTTTGGTTGTCATTTTCGATAACATGAAAGAAAAAAAAAGATTGGTCTTAATAACACCTTATATCAGCGTGTTTCTGCGCAGGTATCCACCAAAACCACTACCCTGAAGGATATTTCACCACCACATCTGGTTGCAGTATTTTTACATTGGGTAGTGGATGAAGGGGTAGTGAAAGAGGGTGTTTGGGGCTGTAGGGGGAGGGGGACAGAGAGTATGCCATAGAAAGCCCACAAAACAAAATTGGTGGAGTGTGAAGGACGATGGAATGCCACAGATCCTTGTGCCCATTACTGACGAGAAGGGTGCCCTTTTAAGTTACATCGAAATACAATGTGGGGGTGGATAAAAGAGATTGCATTTAGATTAAGCAATGCATTCAGAGGATGCAGTGAATCCAAAGAACTCCTTTAGCAGATGAGAAATGCAGTAGGCCCACATTCCGCCTGCATCCAACCGAAAATTGCGCATGCATGGAAATGTGCACAACACTCACACAATTTGTGCATTCCAAACACAAAAAAACTGGTGCAAGTACTAAGAATAATATGGGGAGGTAAACAGTTAAAAATAATTCTATTTTTCATGGTTTGTGTAAAACATTGGGGAAGATAAACTTCTCCAAAAAGTGACATTTGTTCTTACAAACTTGCCATGTCCCAAATCTGGCCAACAGCAGTTTGCGAATGAGGCAAAGCGCACTGGGCACATTTGTATTTTCTTGTGTTGCGCCATGCTGCTGCCCTCAATTGCATTGCCCTTCCTTTGACACTCCTCCAAACACATCCATTGAACATAGTCAAAGCGAGTGGTTATGTTTTCGTTGTGCTTGGTTCACAATTTGTACATTTTCCAGCCGATAACTTAATTTGGTGCCAGAAAAATGCTTTGTGAATTGAGCCCAATATGCAGAGCAGGCATACGCACATGACGTTTTCTGAATTTCTGTCGTGATGAATTGTCCTTACTATTTTACGGTCGGCATTACACCTTTGCTGTCGGCTTCTCCTCAGTAAGAATGATATGAGAGAGCTGGTTATTTCTGGACACTAATGAGAGGGAAATTGGTGACTAGCCTGTGAATCAGGAGTGATGAAGGACCCGGGACCATAGTAACCTTCCGCCATGCTATAAAGCAGGCCCTGTCAATGCGAATGGCTGTAACAGCCAGCACATATGTTAAAAAGCCTAATTTTAATCCAATTTCCGATAAAAAATCACCTCTCCGCAGCTCTGTTAACCTTTTCATCCATTATCTAGCAGACTATTTTCAATATCGTTATGAAAGGGCACGGGCCAATGGATAATTGGGTGGTTTTCTTCTACGCTGGAATGGAAATATCTGCGTTGATGTGCTGTACCAGTCACTTCGAGCAGAAAATGCATCAAAGGTTCACTCACGCTCAGTGGCGTAACACAAGATCTGGGGGCCCCCCTGCGAGCCATGCTGAGGGCCCCCCCAACTCAGCAACAAATCACAGGTTGCGCCACACACTGGGCCGGCCTAGATTACCACACTTGTGCAATACGCACGAACATGCATGCCGCACACTGCACTAGGAGAAAGATATGAATATGTTTTTAATGCAATATACAGCAAACTTTCTGAGAAATATTGGCTAAAAAGCCACGGTGTGTGCTATTGTTTTGTAGGGTAACACCAATCCAATACATGCAAGTCACCAACAGCGCACATGAACATTAATGCTTTGCTATTAAAAATGCCAATGCTCAATGAAAACATGTCCAACTGGCCGCACAATGTATACCAGTGTAGATACGTAATAACATTACAATAAAGCATGCCAGGCCACATTTAGACACACCTAGACTGGTTGCACCAAAATGCCAGTCGAAGCAATGAGACTCATCAAGAAGAGAGCACACATTCAAGCCTGCGTCTCTGCGGCCTCTAACAACACGGCCAAACTCTTTAAAATCTGCAAGGAACTGGACAATCCTGTTGCGGTCTCTACCTCTCCTGTTCCCTCAACAGGCCCTCTGTACGGCTTTTGCCTCTCGCTTCTCTGCTAAAACTCAGGTCATCCTGTCCACTATCTCCTCTATCTCTCCCTCTTCCTCTCTCGGCACCTCTTTGGCCATCTCTCCCTCACTTCCTCCTTTCTCCTATTTCTCTCGAACCCCGGACTAGGTTTCTAGACAAGTCCCATCTATGGAAGTGTAGTCGAAACAGGTGCTCGCCTGCTCCTCCAGAACCATCAAGGACCATATTGGCACCCTTGCTCCAGCATTAGCCGATTTCTGTAATCATTCGTTTGCCACTGGAACTTCCCCTCTCCCATACTCTTGGAAAAGCTGACCATCTCCCAGCTTACTCTCCACACTGAATCTCTTGGTTGTCTCCATGACCATCAGTCTGGCTTAAGAGGTGCCAGAGGCATGGAAACTGCTCTCCTGAACACCTGTGAAGATCTGATCTCTAACCTTGATTTCAGCATTCCTTCTGTCCTCATCCTCCTTGAACTTTCCTCTGCTTTCGACATGGTCAACCACGCCATCCTGTTCTATCGACTCTGGGAGAACCTGGGCATCATGGATCAGGCACTGTAGTGGCTGACCTCCTTCCCCTTCGACCGCCCCTCCCAGGTCCAATTTGTTCCCTTTCACTCTGCCACCTCTCTACCTTTGGCGTTCCACAGGGCTCTATCCTCTCACTCTGGTTTTTCAACCTCTACTTGGCCCCTTTGGCCCACCTGATCTCTACCTTCTTCTCTAACTTTCAGAGTTATGCGGATGACTCTCAGCTTTCCTTCAGGCTGCCCTCAGCCTACTCTCCTCTCTCGCTCATTCCTGGTGTCATCTTCAACTCCACTCTCTCTTTCTCTCTTCACATCTCGGATGTCGCCAAGACATAGCCCAGCAGCGAATCCCAGAAAATCACCATAAAACATAATAGAGATTAACACACCACGACAGGTGACGCGGTCAGACGATATTCTCTATCTCTCGTCAAGAAAGGGAACAAGTCTGAGAGCGCTGCCTCATGTAAGAAGGAACACGGGCGGCCCTGCGGACCCCTTGATCCTATCAATCAGGACAAAGCCGCATCTGTCTCCAAACACAAAGGAACAATCTAGCACTCCTAGAACCAGGGATTCACGTGTGAAAACATCACAATTATTAAATGAAAACAACCTTGCTTCAATGGAAAACTTATCCACCTGCAGCGATTCACAGGCTGAGACATTAAATAACACACGTTCATGCCTGGAAGAAAACATGGGCCTTAGTCTAAACCCAGTCTCTCTTCTGCTGCAGCTATGCAAATTTACAATAACATCCTAGCGGCTTCTTCAACAGCTCTTCTTCCGTTCATAAAGATGTACGAAACTCTGCATGAGACCTTCAAAGATCAGACCGTGCTCATAATAAGCATAAATGAAAAGATGGAAACATTTGAGGCAGTAAATGCATCTTTACAGACACAACTGAATCAAGAAGCAGAACAATCAGTAAGAAGGCAAGAGCGGTTGAGTGACCTAGCCGCGCGTCACCACTGTCAAAATGACTCCTTAACGGAGGGGCTATTGGATGCAGTAAAATGGATGCAGCACACAACGGCTAGTGGAAAAGATCCGAGAGCTGCTGTTCCGTGCTTTTGTCCTTTGAGCCAACGGTCTAACCCTGTCTCTATACCAGTGGCCGTCCAGTTGAATAACGAGCCTCAAACAAAAACGAAGGCAACAAATAACAAAAAGCTAAAAAAATTGCAATCTGCAAACACACACTCAGTTGTGGTAGATAGCCCGACAGCGTCAGCACCTCAAACTTTATCAGTTGAAATACAACTGAAACTGCCAGAAGTAGTGATCTCAGACAATTCCCAAAAACTGGATGTTGAGCAAGCAAAGAGAAGTACATCACAGATGCCTCAAAACGAAACAGGAGTGGTAACGATCCAAAACGTTTTGGCATCTTTTCAGGCCCCACCAAATCAATACAAGTTGAAAATGTTAAATCGTCTTTTCTAAAAGGGAAAAAAAAACGATAAAACAAGAGCGAAAACATGCATGAATGTACCTCTCTTGAAAAGGCAATGCTCAAATGGCGCAAAGAAATTTATAAGAAACCTGACAACTCCTCCACGCCCTGACGTTGCCCTAAAGAGTGCCACGAAAGTCAGACTGGAAAATTTGACAGAAAAATGCATCTCTACCAAGGAGTCTGAACGCTTACCGCATTCATCTGCCAAGCGCCGTCAAGAAGAGTCAATTGCCTCAGAAGAAACCTCCATAAGCCCCTCAATTGATTTGTGTGATCTTTCTACATACTCAATAGAGGATGATGACATCTCAGCGACAGCCGACAGCTTGGGCGACGAACGTCCACTGACCCCGCAAGAAATCCAAGCCGAAGTCGATGTTAGGAAGTCAACAGGACATCATTTCAGGCTGCACGAACCCACAACGTCCAAGGAAAAACAAAAAGAAAATTTGTGGGCATTGGTCTCTAACGCTCAGTGTCCAACAACAACGAAAAAAATCATAACAAAATCAGAAAGAACTCCTGCATCAAAGTTTAATCCGAAACAAACTTCAGCTCACTTGCAGAAACATGCTCAGCTGAAGACTAATGCAAAAGATAGGTCAGCTGGGCTTTCAAAATCGAGCTGATACAAACTGGAACTGGAAAATATCCTTGAGGAAAAAAACGAGGTAAACTTGAATCGAGCCAACATATTGAAGCTGCGACATTATGTCCCTGCATTACAAAACATAACTTCTGATGACATAGCGATTGTAGAGTATAAATCAGAACGCAGAACCGATTGGGTCATTTTACATATGAAATCAAGACACGTAGCGAAACCGCTGCTTGATGCCAAAGAAGAATTGTTGTTCTTTGGCTTTGATATAACGATGTGTGAAGACCAGTTGTTATCTCAAGTTGACAGGTCAAAGGATCTCCAAATTTCCGTCCCCAACAAGAACAAAAGAGAAGATCTGTGGAATCAGCTTAGAGAGCAGCCATCGCTTTCATCCAATACAAACAACCGGAGCAGGAAAGATTAGGACAACGTGGGGTCAAGTTGCTTGGCCCAGTTGTTAACATCGTGGAACACACAAGGATTCACACACCTGTTTCAAACTGGATCAACGGCGAGAATAAGTAGCCCAATAATTTGCCTGCAAGAAACATCACTCCGTGATCAACCTACGTGTGACATTTTTCTAAATGCTGCTGGAAAAAACATATTTGGCTGCCCTTTTTCTGGATTACTTACGCTAATAAAAAACACATTTGAATGGGACGTGATAAATATTTCAAACCCCAATTTGTTCGTGCAAGCCTTAACTTTAGAATCCATAAACGAAGTTGAAAGTAAAAAGAAAAAACACTTTCTGATAATAAATATATACTGGAACCCCACAATGACCTCTGAATCGGTGTATCTAACATCAATTACCGCACATATTGATGCCAGCTTTGAGCAGTTTGACGACCCATTTGTTCTGATATGTGGCGATCTGAATTACTCATGGTTTAATCAAGAAAAGGCGCGAACCACATCGAATCTGCTTAAAATTCCAACAGAATCAGCAAATTGCGGTCTCAAATGGGAGTATGAACTAAGTCTACGCCATTGTGCGATGTTGAATGGCTGCATCAAAGGTGACATCCCTGCAGCTGATACATGGCATAGAGGAGACCTAAGAAAAACCCTAGACTATATATGGGTGTCTGAAAGTTTGCATTGTCACATTTCGAAGTTGACCATAATAAAATCATCAAAGAGTGATCACGACCCCCTGACGGTCTCCTGGGTGTGGGATACCAAAATCAGCCAGTCAAGTTATAATACACCTTTAACAATAAATAAACAGTGCCCAAAATCGATTAAAGATAAATAGCCACCAGATTGATGTGCTGACAGCAGACTTTATTCGTGAAAACAAGTTGGGTGGCGAGAGTAATTACGTGCCCCTGTTGCTGCAATTTTCTTCATATTCCAATAGGCATATCATGAAAGTGTCCAAAAACAAACATCCTTTTAGCGTGGAACTATCTGAAGCAAAGAAGACGCTAAAAAAGGACATTCGGTGGCTAAAGAATTCAGCTGATGCAAACCCAGGCATACTGATTAGGAAGAGACGGCTACGCTACCGAAATTGGTTAAAATCATTTAATTGCATCCGAGAACAAGAAAAAGGAGAACTAATGTTACGTCTAATAACTCAAAAAGACAGTAGAAACATCTGGCAAATAATCTACACCGGTCATTTAAAGCAACTGTTTGCTTTATCAAATGGTGTGACGGCGGCAAAATGGATGAAACATTACACGTCAGTTTTCACAAGCCAGGATGCAGGCAACACCGATAAAACACTGCTACAAAGTTGCAAATGGGACATTATCGAAACTGCAGAAGATATTGAAAATGCCATCCGAAATTTAAAGAACTCAAGGGCTGCGGGCCCAGATGGCATATCAAACTCAAAGCTAAAAGCAAACAGCGAAAACTGGGCGTATTTCATCAAAGCCCTATTTGACCAAATAGCGGTGACTTTTACACTTCCGGCCTCATGGACAACAGCAGTGATAGTACCGGTGTTTAAAAAAGGAAACCGTGAAGAGCCGGGGAACTATCGGCCCATTGCGTTGCTTGATACAACGGCCAAAATATTTGCCACTTTCTTGCAAAAAAAGCTTGCAAGATGGGTCGAAGGGGCTAAATTAGTTGACGAAAGGCAAACTGGCTTTACAAAAGGAGTGGGAGTGGAACTAAATCTGCTGCTCCTAATCCTGGCAAAGGTAGATGCCTTGAACCGCAAGAAAATGCTGTTTCTTGCATTCGTTGACCTAAAACAGGCCTTTGATACTGTCAACCGACAACTGCTATGGAAAAAACTTAAGGTTTGGGGCTGTCCTCCCCAACTATTGATGCCACTGATGGCACTCTATTCGAACACCCCCATTCGTGTGCGCTTGAATGCGGAAGGAGATCTAACTGACGAAATAGAAACAACAAAATGTGTGAAACAAGGTTGCCCGTTAGCAGCTTTGCTATTCAAATTATTCATATCAGATCTGCCAGCAGCCTTGTTACAAACAAGGTCTTTTCCACCGAAAGTGAATGGCAAACAGCTAAGCTGGGTAATTTACGCGGATGACATTGTCCTACTTGATTCCACCAAAATTGGTCTCCAAAGACTATTGACAGCTTTACAAGACTACCTAACACAAAACCACCTGGCAATAAATGTCAAGAAATCTAAAGTCATTGCTTTCAGACAAAAGACACAAGCAAAGAAGTCAGTGTTTAATTGGAAAGTGAATAACGAAGCTCTAATGAAAACTGAAGCTATCCGTTCCCTTGGAGTCCTGTTTAACACCTCAATAAGAGAGTGGAGTTGGACTCACAATGTCTTATCTCGTATGAAGATCTTTGCTCAACAAGGAGCGAAATTACATGCAAAATATGGCAAATTCACTTTGCAACCAATAATAACCTTCTACTTGCAAAAGTAGCTCCAGCAGTCTGCTTCGGAAGTGAGGCAGGGTGGAACATAAACACAGACTTTTGGACCCAAATAGAGGGGATTTTTTGGTGAAAAGTCCTTAAACTACCATAGAGTCTACCAATGGTAGCACTTAGACATGAACTGGGTCTAGAATCGCTACACAATATAGTGGTATGGAAGTCATTAACAGCTCTTTGAAAAATGTGTTTATCACCAGTTGAAAAAGCCTACCAGATCTTAAACGAAACAAGCAGCGATCCGTCAGCTTTCTTATTAAATCAATGGGAACAAAAATTGTTGACAATTCTACTTGACACCAACATCAATATGACTCTGCTATTGTTAACTCCAAAGGTAGCGAAAAATAAATTCCATCAACGGAACTGGATAACAAACATGGACAAACGGAGCGCCCTAACTTCATCAATTGACCTGGGAATGTCAACGAAGAGGCTAGGAGAATTACTGAGATATCTGTTGAAATTACCATCTCGACATCACCGAAATCAGTTCTTAAGACTGCGGTTAAACCTCTATAAAACTTGTGATGTCTTGATGCGAAGAAAAGAGCCGACGATAAAGAGTAACATCTGCTGATTCTGTTCAGAAGACGTGGAAACGATCAAACATCTAATAATCGAGTGCCCAGAAACCACTGCTCAATGTTCCTTGCATCTGGCACGATTTACACCAAAAAACGGAAATATTACAGACTGGTGGAGCTACCTAATCTCAGGAATAAACACTGAACTAACCTGTGCAACTATCAATTTTAAAGACTTGATTTTACCAAACTCTGACATAAAGTGAGACATTTAGTTGGTGGGTTAAGTTTATTCCACTGTAGCTTATTCCAGTTTGTGTTCGCTTTTTGTTTCGTTCTGCATCGTCAATTCAGTTTAGAACGCATAACTAATTTTACGGTGGGATTGACAAAAAAGTTTGTTTTTCATTTGCAAAACTAATGTCAATAAAATAAAATAAAATAAAAAAAAGAAAGAAGTCCCACTACCAGCTGCACCTCCTCAAAGGGACTCTTCCCTTTCTCACTTTCCCCCAGAAGATCACTGTCTGCAGAGCCCTGGTTCTCTCTAGGCTGGACTACTGCAACAGCCACTTTCTCAATCTGTCTTCCTCTACTCTCCGCCCTCTGCAACTAATCCAGATCAGGACTGCAAGACTTATTATTGGCCTCAAGCCCATGACGCTACCTCTCCAGCCATGAAATCTCTCCACTGGCTACTGTTGGCTGCAAGGATCAAGTTCAAGACCCTTTGTATTGTGCACAAGGCTTTCTGTGGCTAGGATCCGCACTATATCCAATGCTCTCTTCCAAAGTACCTTCATTCTCAAGCCCTAAGGGTTAGATGCTTCTCCAGGCAGAGAGGGGGGGACCTCTCTCCTCTGCAGGAGCCTCCCTCTGGAATGGCCTCCCTGCCCCTCCCAAACTTGAGCCGGACCACCTGAAGTTCCGGAAGCAGATCAAAATGTTCCTCTTCTCCTCTGCTTTCTCTCTCCCCCTCCCCTGCTGACCTTCCCGACCTACCTGCCTGCTGTACCAACTGGTTGCTTGGCTACCATCAGTCTCACTGAGTCCAGGCTCTTTCTTAATCAGTCACCCTTGCACTGCTCCGGGCCTACCACGCAGTTAGGAGCTGTAACTGTAAACCAACAGTCCCTTGTTCTCCTTGCACTACCTAGAGCCGCACTGCCGTGGCTGCACTTACTCAGAGCATTGCTGCCCTGTTTTCCCCTCCCCTCTCCCTTGCACTCCCCCACCCCCTCCCTTTTCCCTTGCACTTCTCGTTCTCACACTTGCACGATCTGAATGACACAAGGCTTAGTAAGATAATTTGTCATGTCCTCCCTGTTTTCCTTCCCTTGTCGTGTTGCGCCTAAAAACACTTGTGTACAGGCGCGTTATATATGACTTATCATATCATGTAATTTTATCACAGATGCCCAGAAAGATATACAGTGCTGCAGTAAGAAACGGCTAGACAGGCAGAACCCAAATGCCAGTCTAGCCAGGTAGTTACACTTAGAAGGACTTCTTTATCAGAAATGCCTAGTTAAAAAAAGTCATACCAAACTGAGGAATTACTAGATTGGCTGCACCAAATTGCCTCTCTAGCCACTATTACCACATATCATGCCTGCTTAGAATGGACGTGGAGGACCATTATGATGTATTGCACAATCCCACCCCCCGCCCCCACACATCGCCTCTTCCTCCTATCCCATACCCCAACTCCAAAATCAGCTCATTGGCCCAGAATTACCTCCATGTCCCTCTTCCTTGTCCCAGTGCTTACGTATGAGGCTCCTTGCCTCACGTGTAAGTACTGGTATGAGGAAGAGTGGGACTAGGAGTAATGAGGATTACAGGTAGCTAAGGCAGGCATTACCTTCATGTACCTCTACCTCATCCCAGTACTTGCGTATGAGGCATGCTGCCTCATACACAAGTACTGCCTCATACACAAGTATTGGGATGAGGAAGAAAAGGGCTAGGAGTAATGAAGATTACCAATAAGTAATCAAGGCATTAAACACAAGTAGTGGTGCAACACCATTTAGCTGACTGGGCTTCAGCACTCCCGCCTCCCCCCCCACTGAAATTGTGATCTATGTTGACTTGACCTGGCTGACCTACAGAGCAGTTGCCGGACAGAAAAGGACACAGATGTTAAACGGCACCTGGGTTTAACTGTTAACAAGGGCCCGGCCCAGCAATTACTAATGTACAGCATTTCACTGTTAGTACCTGCATTCAAACGTCAAATTATTTTAGGCAATTGAAATTGTGATGTGGGTTTAGTACTTGCATGCCAGGGGAGGGATTGGAAAGGTAGAGAGAGAAAGGAGACCAGTCATTCTCACAGAAGTCCATAAATGGGTGCTTTCAGACTTAAAGGAGAGAGTTAACTGCTCGTATCATTGACACGGCACTAGAATAGTCTCATTAAAATGTGTAAAGCAGTTAGATGCCCCCATACAAATAAGTTTGCTCCTCCCCACCACAGGTGAAGTTAGCGCCTCTTCCAACATTTGAAGGGTTAGCCCCCTGAAATGTAGGTTTTGTTGCGCCCCTGAACACAAGCACACACACTATATATACACAAACACACCCAGTCATCCATATATTTGAGTGTGCACTCTTTCACCATACAGGCACACCCAGGCAGCCACCCATAGATGTAAGTGTGCACCCTTTCACCATACAGCCACACCCAAGCAGCCACCCGTACATTTAAGTGTGCAACCTTTCACCATACAGGCACACACACCGAGGCACCCACCCATACATTTAGGTGTGCACCCTTTCACCATACAGGCACACCCAGGCAGCCACCCATATATTTAAGTGTGCATCCTTTCACCGTACACACACACCCAGCCACCCATACATTTGTGTGACCCTTTCACCATACACTCACACAGGCAGCCACCTATACATTTAAGTGTGCACCCTTTCACCATACGCTCACACAGACAGTCACCTATACATTAAAGTGTGCACCCTTTCACCATACACGCACACACGCATACCCAGCCACCCATACATTTGTGTGCGCTCTTTCGCCATACACTCTCACACGCACACTTCATGGGGTTGAAGCGAGCCATAATACTTCAAAAATAAATTGTTCCTTTTGAAGTCACTCTGACTTCATAAATAAATTATTTCCGTTAAGGACGGAACCATAACGGAAATCATTTCTTTATAAAAGCAGAGTGACTTCAAAAATAAACTATTTATTTTTGAAGTCATAGGGCTTCCCCCATCCCATCACATGGAGGCCTCCAGCCTAGGGCCTTCATGTCAAGGGATGGGGGTAGTGAAGTACTTCAAAAATAAAGTTTATTTTTGTATTCACTCTGCCATCCTAAAGAAATAATTTCTGTTACAGAAATAATTTCTTTATAAATACAGAGTGAATTCAAAAAGAAACAATAAAAAAAAAAGATATTTTTTTTCCTTTTTTTATTTACTCCAAGTGGGGACCCCTCCCAGGACATGTGGTCGCAGGGACCCTCGCACCGCGGGGGCTGCGGGGGCCCCTGTTACGCCAGTGCTCACGCTGCTGTCACATGGTATTTGCCACGGGCGGCACAGTTTTTGGGGTAGAATTACAGCTTATTGAATCCAATTGTGTTCACATTGCATTCTAGTAGAGTGCTGTTCTGCATATCTATGGAAAGCAGCCATTTTGTTTTTATCAAATTCCTTTTGGATCGCTGTGATAGGCCCATGCAGAATCGTTAGTCAATGATATGATATAATATGATAGGTTATTTATAACGCACGTAATATCGTTATAAATAACATCATATAATAATAACGAACCGGGGATCGAACCTGTTGCTACGTGTCGTTTTTGCTTCCAAACTGAGCACGTTGCCGCTGAGCTATCCTCCAGAGGCAGTTCTCGTTGTATCTCTTTTCACATGTTTATTCCATACCCAGGGCCCATGATTTATTCGGTCACCGAAACAGCCATGATGTAATTATAGCAGCCCAATTGAAAATACCGTCTCTGGCTGCCTCCAGTCAGCAGATAAAGACTTATGGTTGCAAATGTAATTGGAGTCAGCACTGTGTCCTTCTGGTGCCCGACATGTACTGTCTAATTCAGTAGGTGTTCAATTTGCAACACAAATTACAATCATCATTTTCATCACAGTCTATCATTTCTGTTTTCCCCCTTGGGATGTGTTGGCGTAATATTTCGAAAATAAATGAGGTTCTCTGAAAAGTTATCACTGCAGGATTACTGTGCCATAGAGCACCAAAATGAATCTAAACATATGCCCTGATTCACGGAAGTCCAAGACATTACTTAAGTTTTCCTTTTTAGAAGCATACCACAACACCGCCAAGAACGTTACAGAAAACACACAGGGCATGATTCACAAAAAGTGTTTCAATGGGAAAAGCCTGTAGGCGGCAAAGGGGATTTGAGCAGAAAGAAAGGCATAATGGGGCCACTTGCTGTACTATATGCTGTATTTTATGTATCTGTAACCTATCTAAGATATGCTCCCAGATACCTGAGGGCCAGGCACGCTTTACAAATAAAGAAATTCAAATTCGAAGTCTTGCATATTGCGTCTGACGCTCAAAACAATGAAAAGATCCCCAGTGATCAGTCATAATGCTAAAAAGGGTACCTGTGACTGCATGCATCAGAAGGCGATGTGCCACACATACACCCGCTTTCCTGGTTAAAAACAGATGTGTATGGAGTAGCGGCAAAGGGCTTGCATATTCAAACGAGGGGCATCCACACGCACTCAAAGGACATAACCAGATCCCCGAAAGAGTGCACACATACTGGCTCCCTCCGAACATGGAGTGGGTCAAATTCGCTTCTGGGCAAATTTGCAGGAACACATGTAACTTTTTTTTGTAAATGTTTTCTTAAAATTGGCTTCCTTCCTCTATAGTTTGACACCATCTTAATGAGAAAAACAAAAATAAAAAAAAACTTTTTGCCTACTTTATACATTTCCATGTAAAATTGAATGGGTGAGTTGTTGAATCAGGGCCATATGTGTATGCCCAGTGCACCACGCATACACTTTTATTGCTGCTAATGGGTTTCATTGCTAAGTACGCCAATATGCTATTTGCAGGTAGTCTCACAGGCAATTTGCCGCAATCAATAACTTTAGTCAGCCATAAGGTAATCAAAGTACAACATAATTAGGCAATAAGCCTCCAGACTGCGGGCCATTACCACATAAGGTAATGCCCCCAGGGCTCATAGTTACATAATGCCCGGGACCCTTAACGAAGACCCGGTGGCATCACCTTATGCGCTAATGGCCCGAGTCGAGGGGCCTATTGCCATTAGTACTCCGGCCAGTTAGACCATGCTACTAATGTTTTGTTTTTTTCCAGCTACAAGATACGTTGCATTTCGCAGCAGGAATAAAAAAGTAAAGAAAAATGGCCGCCACGGATGTAAAACATAGTCCGTTTTCTCTTTATGTGGCAGCAATAATAAACAGAGAAAATGGATGCCATGGAAGGGACAGAGGGACTACGTGTAGTCCCCTCTTCCTTTCTATGGTGGCCTGAATAAAAATATATGGAGCGAGGGTCGTGCAAAATCATAAGCGGGCTTACCATCAGGTAAGGCTCGCAAACGAACCAATCGGTTTGTTTGTAAAGTAATGAGAAACCTACGCCGGTACTGATACAAAACAGGTAAACATTTCCAATTACTCAGATTACGATCTAACCTTCCTTAATATGTCAAAGCAATATCTGCGGCCCCATGACCTTTTGATAGTATTAGCAACTCATGACTCAGTTCTTAACGAGTAGCCCATTAATGAGGCTTTCCTCATCCATTAGTGGGGCCCCAAGATCTTTGCCCCAATGGAATTAGGCCTGGAAAGCAGTGAATTGTGTGTCCTAGAACCCGTGGGGTAAGCATTTTTATAATGGGGAGAGGAACTGATTACAATCTTGCTACCGATTTGCAGTATTTACAATGTGCACACAAATTGTTTTTTTGTGTGTGAGTAGGCCTCATGGAACACCTCAATATATTATGAAGGGATGTTTGAAAATTATTTTGACATTAAATGTTAGCACTTTTAAAACTCTTCAAAATGTTAAAGTTGTTCATCTAATGATCTTGAGTAAATCCCCCATGCAGACGCAAACATCATCAAAATCCAAATATATTTTCTGCATTCGGGCTTTATTTAGTAGACAGATTTTACAAAACATATGCACTGCATTTACACCTACATTGTGTGGTGTTTATTTTCTTGACAGTGCCTTCTACCTTTCCTACCCCTTTAATTCATTTAGCCACTCGGATGGACTCCATTTGGGACATTTGTCCATATATAGTACAAATGCAGGGGATCTAAAATGTTAGCACATTAAATGCCGGTCTATGAAAAGCATTGTGAGCAACATCACCCCTCCTTTATACCAACTGACTAATTATAGACCCATATCTAATGAGCCATTTGTGGCAAGTTGTAAAAAGTTGTAGTAAAGGAATTTCAACACGTTATGAATGAAAACAACATTCTGAGCTACAGACAAGCAGCATTGGAATTGGTGATTTTCTCCATTGCATCTTTAGATGAATAAGTGATGATGCGATGTTGGGGCTCTGAAGTTCTTTGACTTACCTGCAGCATTTTATACAAATGGCCACCTCCTCTTACTATCAAGACTTCTTTTTAGTCGATAAACAGCAAGTAGTGGTTACTTCCCATTGAAATCTGCCTTCACTGGAATTTCCTGTGGAGGACCTCAGGGGTCGACACTGTTGCCCTTATTTTTTTACATTTATAATCTGTCCCCCCTGCAAAATCTGACCTCTTTGAAATGCAATAGTAGAACTACTTGGATGACAAACAAGTTGTGTTCAAAATGCATCCAAAATCTCACACATTGACAGTTAATTTTACAAGCTGCTTTTAGTTGATGGACTACTTCTTGGCAATGTGTCTTTAAATAGGTTTGTCCAACAATGCCCCTACCTAAATCAACATCTAGCTCCACCAGCAGGGGAATACATATATTATTATATAAAGGGGATAGATACAATATGTGCACTAATTATCTCATCAACCAAACTCAAGGACCCTGTTTACCCGGCACACTAAGTTCTGAAAAAATAGACTGTATGTGTTGATACATCAAAAACTCATAGTGTAAATATAACATTGACCCAACATATATATTGACCCAAAAACAAAACACAGTGGATACAAATGCTAATACATCAAAAGTTCATCTGAAACAACCTAACACAATTCAACAGACACAAATAATACACTACTACATTCAACATTCTAAATGTGCCATAAATGATTCCCGACATGTTTCTGTTCTTCAAATTCCTCAAAGGGTGAACATTCTTCAGGGGAAACTCTGTAAAAATTGTTGACTGCTTCAACACCGTCTTAGGGGGGTGGGTCTACTCCTTGGCAAAACATAACCTGCAACTGAATCTGTACAAAACAAAGATTATAATGGTTGTTTCACCAATCTCTGACCGGCTTTATAACATTTGCCCAAATTCCCTTGACCGGTGTCTCAAAGAAGCAATGCATTACCAAAACCTGGCAACTGATGGGGGTATTAAGCTGGCACCAAAGATTACCTTAGGTTTGAAAATATGTTTTTATTTCCTACAGTCATATAGGGAGCCTTTCCACTTCTATCTTTTCAACGTAAAGCCCCTGGCTACTCCTGGCTTCTTACAGCCCGATTCATGGAATTATCTGCACGTAAAATGCAGATTTGCGAGCCATTCTGCCGTGAAAATCCCTGTTTGAGGTATGGGGATTTTCGGCAGAATGGCGCGCAAATCGGCGTTTTACGCACAAATAATTCCATGAATCAGGGGCTCAATCTCGTGCCTGGGGAATAACATTCATCTAGGATATTCCTAATATTAGTGACATCAAAATACATCACCCAGAATGCTAATACGTACATGCCAAACTGATTCAGTAATGACACTAGGGAATCTAAGTTTATTGACTGGCAGTAGAACCTTTTTACATAAGTTTGTATGGCACACATAGCTTTGGACTGAGCATATGGACCTTTAGTAACGTGCATGGAATGGATGGGATTGCAGAGTAATTCTGAGTCCAAATAATTTAACCAAATCAGGAAGATGGCAAAGATACTGTTTTATTAACAATTATATAAAACAGGGAGGTTACAACAGACATCAATGGACATTTGCTCAGGCTATCAAAGATTTTCTCATAAAAACATCCTTATATGCAAAGAATAAGTCAGAAGTCATGTCATACTACATGGAAAATAATAGAAAACCTATCAAAGGCTGTGATAGACTGATGGGGACCATCTAAGTGTACATTGCATGGGGACTAGGATTGTGATTGGCCACCTACTGTCAGGTGGACTACTTAAGCCTACCTCTAAAAACATGTCATCTTTAACAATATTAGGTACACAGTTTATCATTGGTCTTCACACTATAAGGCCCTTTGTTATACGCCCTCTACAATTGGTTGGCATGCTCGTGCCATGTCTGGAACATTCGGTTCACTTAGCAACACGTAAGCTCAGATGCAGGTGCCAGGAGGTGGACTTGACTTTACCTCCCCACCCAGTTAGCCCAACATCTCTCATCACCCATGCCTTCTGCCATGAAGATTGTCTTTGAACTTGGTCTTGCAAAGTATCCTTGTCTGTGGGACTATATGGAGTGCAGGCTCTCACTATCGTTGTTCTAGGACTTCAAGCTCAACTCTATTTCCATCCTTGGCTCACATGACAGGAGACCATGTTTTGGTCAGTTATGCAGCATTTAAATGTCTTAAATGAATAAAACTTGATACTCTTGCTGTTCTTTCTCTGCACCGTAACAAGGGATGATTCATCCTTTGCACATTCACTGCTTTCAAGAATGGAATAGATAACTGACCTTAGCTGCTTCAGTTTTGATACCAGGCCAGACAGCCTCGCTATGCGCATCCACAATCTCAGCTTATTCTTGCTGCAACACAATTCTCACGCTTTCCTCTCCATGGGTCCGGGATTACTAAATTCATGACACTGATGTCCATCTCCTATACAATGGCGGCTTGCCTGCAGTCTAATTGCTATATATAGCCAGCTTCGATGATGAGTTAGTCTACTTGAGTTTCAGCATCTGTATTATTGAATGGTTAAGTTTCTGCAGCTCTTCGCACACATGCAATCTTTTTTTCACATATGAAAATGTACTCGATTCTTAACTTCGTCATCAGTTCTGTAAGATCCGTGCATTCTCTTCAGCCAGTATTCTTGGGGTGTCACGCATGTCTTTTGTGATGTCACTAGCTTCTATCTTTGCTCCTTTTCATATTCCTTCATGGAGTTCCTCCCTCAGATTATTGTCTCTTCAGGGATACATTCGATAGGGTTTTCTCAGTGGATACCTTCTTATGAATATCCGCTGCGTATTGGTACAACTGCTGGTGTCAAATATGGTTCGATCTGAGGCTTCCAAAATATAGGAGGTGGGGGGTGGGATTTCCTGCAGAGGCATGTAACTGCTCCTCTACAATACAATGCTGCACACATGTTTTTAGGGTTACATTTTAACATCACACACAAATCATAATCTACGATTTCAAACTGTGTGTCTGTTTATTTACAAAGGTGTGAGAGCTACTCCACTGAGAATGAACATGGCTCCAATAGCCTGCTCTATGGCATTTATCGGAGAATGCAGGGTCTAAAATTGTGTTTTTGCTCACTGTTGCCTTAGCAGAGGAGATATATCTATTTGCATATCAGTTTGGGATTATCCACAAGAGAAGTCCAGCACCTAAATGCTAGGCAATTCTCCTCTGACCAAGAGTACCATCAGCTACCCCAAACACATGTTTCAGCCTTGTTGGTAATCATCAGTGAGGTGAAGCTGAGCCTCTCTAAGGCACAGATAACAAAGGCTCCTTGTTGGGATAGACCTTAGCCAGGGCCTTAATTAAACATAATTACTTTTGAACATCATGGATTAGCAATCCATCCTATAGGCAATGGTTCCTTTCCAAAATAAAAGAAAGCATCCCAAAACAATCACTAATTCTGCTGCTTGAGACAACATCTCTGATCTGACATTCACTTTACGCTAATCATGCTGGCCAGTGCAATGAGTGCACAGTGCAGTGCACAGCTTAGAAGAGGTTACTCTACATCCCTTCTCAGTCCTTTGTACAGAATGTCAGATGGAACGTTAATTATTTATGCCTCGGAAATCTAGATGCTGTTCTACCCCTTGCAGAGGAAATCTGCCCCACTGATTGGTGTAACAACTTGAGTGACCTATAACCCAAGGCAGGGGTGCTATTTGATAAACACCCTCAGGTATCAAGAACTGATGGAATCAGGAGCTACAGGGGAGACAGGATACAAACGTTGAAAGGCATTTAAAAGCTAAGGCAAGAGAGAACCCAAGGCAGGGGTGCTATTTGACAAACACTCTCAGGTATCAAGAACTGATGGAATCAGGAGCTACAGGGGAGACAGGATACAAACGTTGAAAGGCATATAAAAGCTAAGGCAAGAGAGAACCCAAGGCAGGGGTGCTATTTGACAAACACTCTCAGGTATCAAGAACTGATGGAATCAGGAGCTACAGGGGAGACAGGATACAAACGTTGAAAGGCATATAAAAGCTAAGGCAAGAGAGAAACACTACCTTTTAATATAATGAGATAGTAATGTCCTTACATCTTGGTGAGTGGCTGGTAACCAGGAACACCAGTGAATAATCCAGGCCCTCATCTGACTACCTAAATATAAATACCTGAAATCTTGAATCACTGGATGCATGGGTTCAGGTCCAAAAGATATGCGAATGTCGTGACAACGGCGCTGCTGTGAACGTCCTTGTTTTTATAGTGAGGTGCATTTGAAAGTGACATTAGAGGGAAGGACCCTGTAATTTACATAGATAAGATGACCTAGGTCGTTACTGCCTATGCAGACACGTAGAATCTTCAGAGACGCCATCCGGCATCTCGCAGCAGCCAAGGTAGACAGCATCTGCCTAGGAAGGAACCCAGAGCCTGACAGCGGTGATGGGAACCTGTTATAGGAGCAGGTAAGAAAGGGAACAGGGACCGGCGTTGTAAGCATTCATCCCTGGTCCTAATATATTTGCCCCATTGCTGCAGTAAGACCCACTTCTGGATTGAGGTGCAGGAGGTTATCATGACAGTCAAGCAGGGGAGAAAAGCACATCATCAAAACATGAAGGACCAAGATGAGTATGCTGTGGCTGACATTTCAGAGGATGGTGCAGAGTGTTTACTTCTAGTAGGACTCAATCCAGCAGTAGAGTAGAGCGAACATTCCCTACCCTGTACCTTGTTACAATGGGGGTCATTCTGACCCTGGCAGTAGGGGGTTAACGGCACTGGTATGGATGCTGGTGCCTTTAATCCCCTACCACCCTATTACGAGGTCCCTTAGCAGGTCCCACCAGGACAGGCTGGTTTTACGGGTCTGCATAGGTCAGAATGTCCCGGTAAGTCCCATTCCGACACCACGGACCTGGACCCGAGTTTGGAGGCAGCCATGGTGCTAAAAGCTAAAAGCACCATGGCTGCCTCCAAACTCGGAATGACCCCCAATGTCTTGGTAACAAGGTGGTGTAAATGTTCTTTACCAAACTACAACCTCTGTTTTAACACTGCCTGTTATAGAATCCCACCTCAAAATTCTGGGGCAAGAACAGACTGTATTAGGAATACATTTGTGTTTTATATAAAATAAATTCAAAGGCGGTCTACTAACTTGATTCTTAGGAAGTCACCACAACAACTTAAATGCACATTGGCAGCTGGTTTACTGAAACAAAGGTTTGCCTGCCTGTGAGATCTTATTAAGATGCAACACACATGCAGTCATTCCATAAATCAAACGATAATATCCCTGAATATGTTTAAACATCTAGTTCTAAATAGCATAATGTATTTCACATTTCCATGCATGCTGCTTGCTGGCCAGTGTGTTCAAATCCATCACACAGCATATACATAATAGTTACTTTCTTTTCTAAAGGACATATTTTGATACATATTTGATTTCCTCCATTATCAATAATAAGTATTCGTACAAAAGAAAGGTTGCATAAACATGGACATTCTCACGCTTCATTTGCAATTAATTCCCCCAACTTCTAGGTCGATATGGCGCTGTGGGTTCATATCATATGCGTAGAAAGGAAATACAAGCCAAGGTGAGTTGTGTCACAATCTACATTCCTGCATTTAGGGAATCAGTGCTGTCAATTTAGTTCACACAGAATGTAGATTTTTCTACACTGTGTATCCATATTTTGAAAGGGCAACAATTACCCCCTAATTCCCATGGATGATTTGGGTGTATCTAATTTGGGGTCCTCTCACTTCTACACAGTGTCATTTACAGCGAGCTGTATACTCTCTGTGCAGATATGCTATCTGTTCTATACTGTACAGAAAAATGACATTTGTTTTCATTGAAATTAAATCTCAATTTTCTTTGAATACAGTGAGAAGACACGGTGCATTTTTCAGTAACGTGATAGAATATTCAGTTTGCATTCTATTGGTAATAGTTTCTCATCCACTGTGCGCTGTACACAGGGAGCACTACATTAGATCTCATTTGGGTTTGAATATAGTGATAAAACAAGGTATATTTCACAGAATCCAACTGCCCTACCAGCTTCCACCCCGAGTTCCTCCCACCCAAGGAACCTACCATGGAAATGATTCCAGGGACTTATATCTAATTGAATTGAGGATTTCTTTTTTACTAACTTCGAAAAATAATTTTAGGTCACAGAACTAGCATGGACCCAGAGAATTTCCAGGCAGTTCTCCCCAGTCAGCTAGGCCCTGTTAGTCTGTTTCACCACCTCTAGGAAATCAGGCTTTGTCAGATCAAATATGCTTCAGGCTTCCTCATGGACAAGGTGCATTCACCTCCATATATTATTCATGTTCAGTCCTCATCCAGTTGATAAGAGGTTTGCATTTCTGCAGTCTTCATAATTCCAGAGCTCTCACACATGTCATGCGTTTTTCTGCATGTATAGCATCTAATTTCCCCACAGTACGTCATGCCTGACATCACACTTTTCAATTGGTCAAATCTTTCCATTTGCTTGCTTAACATGTCGACACTCCCAGAGATGACATCCCTTCCACAAATATGTCAGATTCCTTTAAGCATGTGACAGAGATGTGTTATGAACACAGGAATCCCTTCCATCAATAACATATGAATTTTCAGATTTGCCACTTCCTCGTGAATTTAAAGACATGCAAAATGAGTTTGTGAAATGAAATATGACAGAATGATTACTATTTATATATGTTTTAAGTATTAATAAGTATTAATATATCATTTTAGTGTCATTCCGTAGAAGAGACTCCCACGTATTTGGAACACTGGTTATTTTAATTCTAAGCCACTGCATTGTGAAGTTAGAGTCAACATTGTTGTAAATGCATACAATAATGCTCATTTTAGTCAGAAATGTGCACATGGAAACCTTTGGTTAACATACCGAGTCATGTGAGCAGCTCTCAGATGGTCTTTATGAAGCCAATAATTAAAAGGTGGGTCTGACAGGACATTTATTTTGTGAGTTCTGTTAGTATCACAGCTGACTGATTTTATGGAAAGAGCTAATGTCAAGCGGTGCATTTAATGCTTCATAAATAATCTCTCAGACCTCTATCCCATGTGATCATCTTAGATTGCATCAGTTGTGAAGCCAACTTCATGGCCCTACTGGAATGTATTTTAATGTAGTTCTATGAATATTTCTCTCAGGATGAGCCATGTGGGCGAGAGCAACTCATTAACCATAGTCCTTGAGTTTGAGATTACTTTGTAGTGCTGTGCCTAAAGTACTTCTTTGATGGCTGAATAAGAGGATCTAGTTTCCAGATCCCTGAGCTAATGCCTATGGGGGCCTCAATCTTCCCCCATTAGGAATACATTTAACTGTTGGTTGAACAGAAATTTAGATTGTCAGAGTCCCTGGGGAACTAGCAACAAGTATTACCCAAGCAACAGTAAGAACTGCTATCTGTATTTGTATTTGTATTTATTTAATTTACATAGTGTTTCAATCCAAAGCGCTTTACAGATAAACAACAAGAATACATCCAACAAAAAACTGTAGAAGCAAACAACAATATGTATGAATCAAATCCACAAAGCAGTAAGTAGGACAATTTATAAATGAGGATAAATAAGAAAGGAGGAAATGGGGAAGGAAGGGAAGAGGGTGAGAGAGTAAGGAGAAAAGTGAGTCAGTGGGAGGAGAGAAGGACTTAGGAGAGAAGGGGAAGGTAAGGAGAACTAAGAGGGGATACTAGAGAGAGAGGGAGAGAGGTGAAAGGGAAGAAGGAGTCAGGGTGGGGAATAAAGAATGAGTGATTTCAAGGAGGCAGAGAAGGAGGAATAGGTGGGAATGGAGCAGATAGAAAGAGGTAGAGAGTTCCAATGTAGGGGGGCAAGGAGTTGAAAGGAGCGGAAGCGAGAAGTAGCTCAAGGGGTAGGGGGAACAGAAAGTAAGAAGAGGTCTGCAGAATGAAGAGAGCGAGAGGGGGTATAGAATGAGAGAAGAGAGGAGAGATAAGGGGGGCAGGATGATGAAGAGATTTAAAGGCAAGGCAAAGAAAGTGAAATTTTAACTGAAAGTATTTCCCGTTTAACATCTAAGAATATAATATGTAATTATGGACATTTGATACATTTAACATAGGTCTATCTCTATTTGTAGTTGCATCATTTTTATAATTGACATTATTTCACATACTCTAAATGAAATACAATCCTGCATTAATCCAAAACAACATGGTAGCTAAAAAATAACACAACGCATGCGAATTGCACAAGGGACTATTTCAAACCCTGACACTTTAGTTGAGTGGTGACTCCATTTCTCTAATTTTGGCTTTTCAAACATATCTGCATGTATGAATGTTGTCTGTTTTTTGTCCCGGCTCTCACTGTTTTCACTGGTACATGATTGCTTGGTTAAATGTAAGATCGATACCAGTGTGCCTAGCACTCCCCTTGTCTAATCCCACCTTGAGTTAATATAACTTGTATGCACACAACATATGGGTTACGTAAAGGGATGTGTGTCTCCCCAAATTGATGAAAATTATGTTGCGGTTGGTTCACAACCAGCACAGTCAAAGTGTTCAGTGCAACATCCAGATCAGACATAGGGCCTCATCACGACTTTGGCGGTAACCCTTAAATCTGGCGGTCGCGCTATTAGCGCTGGATTTAAGGGTCCGCCAAATCAGGACTTCGGCGGATTTCGCCCCTGCCCTGAGCTGGTGCGAAATCCATCGAAAATTTGCGCTATTACCGCCTACGGGAAATCCGCCAGCGGTAAGAGGGGGAAAATTCCCCATTGAGCCCAATGGGGAATGGGGCATTCCCGAATGGGCTCAATGGGGAATGGGGATTAACATTACCGCCGAACTCATGATCCGGCACTATTAGCGCCGGGGAGTTCGGCGGTAGGGCTAATACCGCCGGCGTTACCGCCAAAGTCGGGATCAGGCCCATAGAGTCTCCATTCATTTTAATGGGAGGGATTCTCTGAAAATCCAAGCCATCAGTCCCAGCATCGGGTCTCTGGTAATTTGCAAAGGGTGTAATTATGGTACCTGGACACCTCAACAAACTCTAACTCCCCTTGAAAATCCTTCTCATTGAGAAGACAGACAGCATAATGTTATCATACATGATTCAGCAGGCTTTCTCTGATGCATTGAACAGCACTAGCCTTGAAAATTCAAGGTTTAAAAATGGTTAGGCGCTGGATTAGCTTGATTTAAGGTCGAGTGCCTTGACTAATCTATCTAATAGGTATTCTTTTAAGAATCCTATACAGTATACTCGGTATTTTATGGTGTTGTGAGTGTTTGAGGGCGGCTGGAAATATGCTCAATCGAGATCCCATAGATGTTGATTATAAATGTTCCATTATCTCATCACAAGACTTATCAAAATTCTCCATAAACTCTCTGTAATGCAATTTGTTCAAGCGTTGAAAACACCCCAAGTGCCAGCAAGGACATCAGGATTTAGCCGTTTTCTGCAACTATCAGTGAGCTGTCTTGACGTGGATTGTAATTAGCATCCAATTGTGACAGTATTATGTATGTCATTCTTTTGGCATTTCAAAAGGGTGTTTGGTTTTTACCAATGGCTGAATGGATTTTACCAAAGATTTTGACAATACAACTATCTATTTCTTTATACTTTTTTAACAGTAGGAAAATAACTATTAAATATGTTCTGCTTCATGACATTCATACATATACTTCTATTCCACAAGGGGAAAAAAACATGGCAGGCATATTTTGAAAGATGGTGATCCCTTCATTCTTACCACAAAAAATACACCGGATGCATGAATTTCTATCTGCTGCGGTTTTATGCTGGATTACTATTCAGTAGAGTTTGTATCTTTAAATACATATGGTTTCCAAACTCCAAACATATTACAAATATTTCAAGATGAGCCACTTTGCATGCCTCTAGGACTTCATGTTTTCAGTGCAAGATGTGGGTTATTTCGGACAGATTTACAGGCCGATTCATGTAATTCCTCACAAAAGTGTTGCACGCGGCTGGCGCACAGCATGCCCGTGCGAATGTCTGCGCCAGCCACGTGCGATAAAATCCATTTCCGCGCACAGCGTATTCATGGATTCTCGCATCCAAAAGCAGACGTGGTGCAGTGGCGCAGCGACCCTGCAGCAGCGCCAGTTACGCCCCCAAGAACGCCCTCGCGAAAGGAAAAGCCATCAAGATTGCCAAACCACCGCAAAGGGCTGCGCCAACCCTGTACCAGTTTACCGGACTGGCAAACAGCAAACGCAAAGCGGGGAACGCGTATTACGGGTTCCGGGAACACGCGTGCGTGAGAAGTTTCACACGCGATCTGTCCTGGGGGAGCGTGTGCGTGTATATCAGGGTTGCGCGAGAAGTCCAATACGCGAATGGCCTCGGTGCGTGTATTTCAGGGGTGCGCGAGAAGTCCCACACACGAATGGCCTGGGTGCATGTATTTCAGGGGTGCGCGAGAAGTCCCACACCCGAATGGCCTGGGCGCATGTATTTCAGGGGTGCGCGAGAAGTTCCACACGCGATTGGCCTGGGGGAGCGTGTGCGTGTATTTCAGGGGTGCGCGAGAAGTCCAATACGCGAATGTCCTGGGTGCGTGTATTTCAGGGGTGCGCGAGAAGTTCCACACGCGAATGGCCTGGGCACGTGTATTTCAGGGGTGCGCAAGAAGTTCCACACGCGAATGGCCTGGGCGCGTGTATCTCAGGGGTGCGCGAGAAGTTCCACACGCGAATGGCCTGTGCACGTGTATTTCAGGGGTGCGCGAGAAGTTCCACACGCGATTGGCCTGGGCACGTGTAGTTCAGAGGTGCACGAGAAGTTCCACACGCGATTGGCCTGGGCGCGTGTATTTCAGAGGTGCGCGAGAAGTTCCACACGCGATCGTGCCTGGGGGAGCGGGGTACGTGTATTTCAGGGGCTCGCGGGTGGTTTCACACGCGATCGGGCGTGGGGGAGCGGGGTACGTGTATTTCTGGGGTGCGTGAGAAGTTCCACACACGATTGGGCTGGGTGCGGGTATTCCAGGGGTGCGCGGGAAGTTTTACACGCTCGCCTACAACACGTATTCATGGAATCGAACGTGGCCAATCCGGAAACACGTACGCCAGCAGGAAGTAGGCGTACGTCCACCCGCACAGCATAAAAGTGCACGCAAACAACAAACAAGCTCAGACGCCAGGATGAACATATCATTCCTAGCAGCAGTGGGTGTGGGATACCGCAGGAGGAGGAGGAGGATAGTCCGGGCCAGAATTTTTACACCCAGAACCAGCCTTTTTGGGATGCCTGATGACCATGTGTATGGGAGGTACAGGTTTCCACCTCACATAATACTCGACCTGGTCAGTGAGTGGGAGGATGACCTCACATCAACCACCCTGTGCTCCCAAGCACTCAGCCCCCTGGAGAAGGTCCTCAATGTACTGCACTTCCTGGCCACTGGATCATTTCAGCGGACACGTGCCATAGTGGGGGGGTGTCACAGGCCACGCAGTCACGCTGCCTACACCAGGTCTTGGCCATCATCACTGCACGCCCATCAGTCCGCAGGCACATATACCTGCCCAGAACACCTGCAAAAAGGCAGGCTGTCGCCCAGGATTTCTACAGGGTGGCACAATTCCCCAAAGTGCTAGGTGCCATTGATTGCACCCATGTGGCTCTACGTCCCCTCAGGGCAACTGAGCACATCTATAGAAACCGCAAGCACTGGCATTCCATCAACGCCCAGGTAGTATGTGATGCCAAGGGAATCATCACCTCAGTATACGCCAACTATCCAGACTCCACCCACAACAGTTTCATCTACAGAATGTCTACCCTAAACCGGGACATAGAAGCTGGGCGGCATGGCGATACATGGCTGCTCGGTGAGTATAAATGCCACTGCGCATGCATGCATGTCAGATACTGAGTAATGTCACAACCCCACTAATGATACCCATCACCACCTCCCCAGGGGACAGTGCCTACCCTCTCAGCACCCACATGATGACGCCAATTCGGAACCCCACCACGTCACCCCAGGTAAGATACAACACAGCCCACATTGCAACCCGGGGCATAGTGGAGCGCACATTCGGAGTGCTCAAGTCACGCTTCCGCTCCCTTGACCGTTCTGGCGGGCAGCTGTTATACGCTCCCCCAGTAGTGTGCAGGATCATAGTGGCAGCATGTGTCCTGCACAACGTTGCAACACGCCGGGGCCTGGCTGTGGACATGGTGGTGCCCCCACATACCCAACCACATGCATGCCCACTGCGCATGGGAGGGGAAAGGGCACGGGGTGAGGCAGCCCGTACGCAGCTAGTGGCTAATTACTTCACATAAAATCACACCCCTGTGGAGTGCACACAGCCCTGGCACATACCAGCTGACAATCAATGATGATTGTAACTGACAATTATGATGTGTCAATGGACAGTCAACTGTCACAACCATACCAGCCTGAGATTGTACATCTGGAAGTGTTCCATTGTGTGCTTCCCTACCTACACAAACACCACCAATGCTGTGTTCAAAAGACACACTTCTATGCTGCTAAAATCATTACCCCCTTGCAAGACACAACATGACAACAGTGCCATGTCACCCAACCCCTCCCCAGCACCGCCACCCAACACACCATGGCATGACATGCCGTGTGAGAGCAAACAAAGTCATCCCCCAAACATGACACGTGTCACAAAGTACAGTGTCCCCAATGGAAACTGGCCACACACACTATGCCCACATAAATGCAGAAACAACAACACACATGACCAAATACTTACCACAATCCAATCGACATAGCATAAACATGACAGTACTAAGGCAAAGGATACGTAGTCTTACAACATGAGAATGCCAGCACATCCACGACCTCCAACTGTACAGTGTTGTTGCCACGCACATCTGGAAGTCCACTGCTCACAACATGAGCTCCATCTCCAAAGTGGACGGCCTTGTGAAGACATGAGGAATGAACCTGCAAATTAGGAGGGAGACATGGATGCACAAGCACACATCAATACACCATGCAGTGCACAATACAACAACAATATGCACTAGGAATGTATACACAGCATTGACTACAGACTGCCCACACATGTCGTGGGAATCCAACGTCACTGTGTAAGTCACTGTCACTTGGGCACACCCTTTGCAAGCCCATGGAAATGGGAAGCAGGAGGGGTGTGTGTCTCACGAACCCAAGCATCTAACCCAAACTCAGGACAAGCCTGCATGTGCCCAGCCGGAATACAGTGGATGCCCATGGGAGCCACACAAGGCAACACACTGCAACAAAAAATCAAAAATGGCCATGTGTGGGCCAGGTGGGGGTGGGGGAAGCCACCCAGGAGGTCCGAGGACAGGGTGCACACCAACAGCCACCTGCGTGAATGTTGGGAAAAAAAAACACCTCCATGGGCTCATGGCCTGCACGGCTACTAAATTGTGGGAGATTCACTGCTGGATTCGCTCTCCTCAACCTCTGCTGCTGCTGCCACAGGAGGTGGTGGTGCTATGGGAGGCAGCCCACGCAAAGCCCTAGTTTGGTCCTCCATGGCAGCAAGCATGCGGGCGTGGAAGGCCTCGTTCTGGAGGGATATGGTGCGGAGATCCCCATGCAACACCCGACGTGTTGCCCGGACCTCCGCCCGAGTTGCCTGGGCCTCCGCCCGAGTTGCCTGCATCTCTGCTGAGAGCGTATGGGTGACGCGCTCCAGCAGCAGTTCCGTCCTGGTGACAGTGGAAGCCTCAAGGTCCACAAGAGTCTGCCTGAGGTGCCGGACCTCTCCCCTCAGGGCTTCCCTCTGTCCATGGGCATCTATAGAAATTGATTCCCTCAGATTGTCCAGGGCCGCCTGTCTGTCCCTGTTGGACGCCAACATGTCCTCCCTGACTGATTGGCAAATGGAGTCTGTTGCCTGCTGTAGTAGCTCCATCTGCCTTTCTGGGGGGACAATGGAAGTGGCTACCCTCTCCATGGCTTGAGCAATCATTTCTGATGACGCTGCCTGTTGGTTGGCCATACCGTAAATGGATTGCTCCCATGCGGTATTGCCCGGTGGCGGACGGCCACCGCGTTGGCGGGCACCACACCTGTCTGGGGCAAGGCGAACTGCGCCGTGCTGTGTCGGCACTGCCTGAGGCTGCAGGACTGCATTTCCCCTCTGAACTGCTGGCCCAGGAACAGGATCAGATGTTGCGGAGTGTGGCCCTGCATCCGTAACCACCACAGGCGCACCTTCCAACACTGACATCCCCATAGTGGGCTCTACCCCTGGTGCAGGTGGGTCGGACAGAACAGTATCCCTTCCATGAACACATACCTGCGAATCCACATAGGTCTCATCCGAATCAACACCTGAAAAGAGTTCTGGGGAGGTGCAGCCAGGGACACCCCTGGACAGTATGGCCTGCAGCAAGAGAGGGTTCTCCCCCACCACCAAACCACGTCCCCCACTGGTGCCTGGTCGTGCTTCAGATCCCTCCTGGGCCTGCACCATCTCCTCTCCCTCAACAGCATCAGGTGCGTCATCCTCTGCAAAAACATGAAATACAAAAAATGGAAACAGGCATTAGCACCATGGCACGCTATTAGGCCAGACAAGCTACAGTACCAGTACTTGATTTACACATGTCCCACATGACTATAACCCTCCCATGCATGCACTGTCCATGAGTTGGAAGGGGAGGAAAATGTCAGACACTGATGACACCAAGATGGGAGAGCAACACATCAGCTGCATGCTGGCTAGCAGTGCCATCACACATTGGCCTGTGAGTGGCATGTCCAATACACATACATGACACATGCCATCACACAGATGGCATGTGCCATAGGCATGTCATATATGTGACAATAGGGCAGAGTGATGCGCAGTAGAACCAGGTGAATTTCTACAATCAGCCTGAATGAACACAGCTAAATACGGAACAATGTTGTAGCAAGATGCCACTTCAAGGGCAACTGGCGCGATGTAGTGCAAAACGCCTACTGTGGGTAGAAGGGATACTGCAATACCCAAATCCGGGGGCGCCGAATGCATTGGATGAAGCACATGGGTGGGCCAAAACACTCAGGCACACACACCCTGACCTGGCACTCAACCAGAACCCCTCCCACAAACAACATACACATGGATCACACACACATGCAAGTGCACTCACCGGACAATTCCTCGTAATCTGCCAGTTCTCCCACACCTTGGATCTGCTCCTCCGTGACGTAGGTCCCAGCAACATGCTCATGTAGAGTGAGTTCAATGTCCTCTTGTGGAGACCCACCTCCAGTCACCAGAGTTGCGGCATGACTTGAGGCCAGCTTTTTCTTTGCCCTACGCTTAAGGTCGTTCCAGCGCTTGTAGCACTCAACAGCTGTGCGCCTCATAAACCCAAGGGCACTTATGCTGTCCGCGATGGACTGCCAGTGTGCCTGACGTCGAGCAGGTGTCCTACACCCTGAAGTGACCAACATTTCGGCGTCATGTTCGGACACATACTGCACAAGTGCATCCAGTTCGGCATCATTGAAGCTAGGCTTCCTTGGCGTGCCGGACCGTGTAGCCGTGTCGGGGTCATCAGCCTGTACTGGACAAGCACTCTTCCTCTTTCTTTTTGTGGGTGGTGGGGATCCGGAGTGCCCTACGCCGCCCTGGACACTAGAGGCAGGAGCACCGGTGGACTGTGTAGTAGTAGTGTGCGATGGCACACTGACCACATGACTTTCTGCAGGCATTAGCTGAAGTGTGATGATGGCAGGGGGAACCTCAGTCTGATGTACCGGGACCAACACTGTCCTGGCTGGGAGAGTCAGAGCTGGGGTGGACGGAGCTGCAGCTGCCCCTGCAGCCTCCCCACCCCGCCTACTCGGGGCAGCAGATGACATGGCTGCCCCTGTACCACGTGGCCTGGTGACACTGACTTGCGCCGCCAGCCGTGGCCTAGACTTGGCGACCTGGAAGTCAGCCTGGGAGTCACCCTGTGCTAGGTCAGGTGCCACAACGGGCTGGTCCAACAAGGGCTGAGCAGGGATGGTGTCAGCCACGTTTCCTTCAACCATGGGGGGGGATGTGTGTCCCTGACTGGTCCTCCACACGTGGGGGGCTAGGGGGAGTCTGCAAATCCTGGCCACGTCCCCTACCACGCCCACCGCGCCCACCTCTTGAGGCTCAGCCACCTTTGCCACCCTTACCACTTGCTCGCCTCCCAGCCATGGCACTGATGGAGTTGTGGAATGGGAGTTGCAGTGGACAATTGTCCTGGGCAATTGGGGGTCAAAGGGGTAGGGTACTAGATGGAATTCGGACCCAAGTGCTCTAGCAAGGCTGTATGGAACCCCTGGGGAAAGATGACAGGTCACGCAACGCACAGGCACCCCTAAAACAGAAAATGACGTGCACGCGACCCCTCGTAGAACACGTGCGTGGGAAAAGGAACCTGCACTACGCTGTGGCACCCAGAAACACAAAAATGAACGTATGCGTGTCACATGCAGCCTACAATGACCTCTGAAGGGGTACGCTACACACGGGGCTAGCACAGTTGGTAAATACGTGCGCGACTCACCGTCTGCCTGGGAAAAGAGCGTGAAAAATACGCAACACCCCCGCCAAAAGAAGATTTGTACACTGTCTGAGGAGACAGGACAAAAGGAGAAGTCAACGCTGTTTGAGGAAACAGGTCGAAGAGAAAATCAGAAAAATACTGACAAAGGTAACAGGGAGTACGAACTAGAAACGCTGTGAAGTAAATCGCATGTGAACCGACAAGAAGTACAGATTTCACCCACTGGCTCTCCACGGGAAGCACGTGCAAGGAAATGACGTACTACACGTACCTTTTAAACCGCACCACACGTCCAACGTCACTTCCGCGTATACGCACTGAGGCACTATCCTCCAATTACATGGGCTGACACTCGGACAGGCAGTATTTGGTCTTGTAACATTCCCCCGGGTACAGGGGCACGCCTGCGCGTGTCACGTCACAGACGCGCTTGCGCTGTCAGGGCCTTTGGTCCAATGGAATCGCGTACACAGGCCAATCGCGTGTGGAACTTCTCGCGCACCTCTGAAATACACGCGCCCAGGCCAATCGCGTGTGGAACTTCTCGCGCACCTCTGAAATACACGCACACGCTCCCCCAGGCCCGATCGCATGTGGGACTTCTCGCACACCTCTGAGATACACGCACATGCTCCCCCAGGCCAATCGCGTGTGGAACTTCTCGCGCACCCCTGAAATACACGCGCCCAGGCCAATCGCGTGTGGAACTTCTTGCGCACCCCTGAAATACACGCGCCCAGGCCAAACGCGTGTGGAACTTCTCGCGCACCCCTGAAATACACGCGGCCAGGCCAATCACGTGTGGAACTTCTCGCGCACCTCTGAAATACACGCGCCCAGGCCAATCGCGTGTGGAACTTCTCGCGCACCCCTGGAATACACGCGCCCAGGCCAATCGCGTGTGGAACTTCTCGCGCACCTCTGAAATACACGCGCCCAGGCCAATCACGTGTGGAACTTCTTGCGCACCTCTGAAATACACGCACATGCTCCCCCAGGCCCGATCGCGTGTGGGACTTCTCGCACACCTCTGAGATACACGCACACGCTCCCCCAGGCCCGATTGCGTGTGGGACTTCTCGCACACCTCTGAGATACATGCACACGCTCCCCCAGGCCCGATCGCGTGTGGAACTTCTCGCGCGTGTAGAACTTTGGCACACATTTTTTTCCTGCGCAGGGACGCTACCGCCTGCTTTCGTGTGGCGGACATGTATGGGCCTGTGCGCGTCTTTGGCCGTGCGCTGTTTTTCCCTATTCGATACCATGAATACGTGTTGTAGGCGAGCGTGTGGCCATTCTGCGCACTTGCCTCCTGTACTTCCCCCGTGACGCCCACATTTTCACGAGTTGTTCCCCATTCTGCGTGTAACGCCCCGTGTTACGCCTACTTTTGTTATGTGCGCCGCGCTATGTGAGAATTCGCTGTGGCCTTATCGCACGGCGTTCGGTGACCTGTGCGCCAGCGTGCGCCAGCGTGCGCCGCGCACTTTTTCAGCGCACATCCCACATTTTGCGCGTGCACGGACTTCCATGAATAGATGTGCGATGTTTTCTGTGCGATAATCGCACTTGCACTGCGATTTTCGCTATTTCACTGCGAATCGCACGTTTTCGCACGCGTGCGCCGTTTTTTCGGCGCACATTGATTCCATGAATCGGCCTGTAAATCCCGAAGCACAGACTAGGTTTCTAACAATATTTAGCTTGGATTTTGACATTCTACATGTAACACATGTGTCAGTTTATTTTCTGAATTTTAGAAAGACAAGTTTCTCACAGAGCGTTTTGTGGCCTTATTGCAAATTGTGTTTTGTTACATTAGATATGAGGTTGGTACTGGCTTGCTCTTCAGAGACACAATTGTAACCTGCTATCAAATTTGGTTCTTTTTTTGCAGTCTTTCTTTCACACCGTGCTGGAGAACAGCCCTCACTGTGATACCATGGTTGACAACAATTTGCGCATCACAAACTGGAATCGCAAGCTGGGGTGCAAGTGTCAGTACAAGCACATCGTCGATTGGTGTGGATGCTCCCCTAATGATTTCAAACCATCCGATTTCCATAGGTTCCAGGTAAATAGCCACAGTGATTTTTCTCATTACGTGCATTGGTTTAGATTGCTGATAGTAGCCAATTTGATAGCTGGTATAAAAGAAATTGGATTCTATGCCACCAACATTGTTAGCCCCCAATTGTTTCTCTGTAGCAGTCTGCACGTTATTGAAAACAAGTTGCCTTATTTACATACCTTTAAGGCAGGGACAACCTTACTATTTGGCTTAAGGTTTAGAGATTCCTAGAGACGTGTGGAACATCTGTATTAATGAAGATTCTAGTCTGGAAATGTCAAGACAAGTAGTGAACAAACTCGAGGGTTGTTATCATTATGCACTAGTGGTTGGAATTCCCTGCCTTTTGTGTCTCAGTCCCTTTTTTTGAGCTTTCTGAAAGAACTAGGGGAGGAGGGATAGCTTGGGGGCAGCGCGTTTGTCTTGGAAGCTAGACAATGCAGCACAACACAGGTTCCAATCGGGATAGAAATTACACGCAGGTCTTATACGCCTTATAAAAGAACAATTATAATAATAACTACACAACCTGTCTATGTGTATGTATGTTTAGACAATACCTAAACACAGACTGCCATCTTAGTTTTGAAGATTAAGTAGGACAATGGTCTGGTGCTGGGTTGTTCTTTGATGCTTGTATACCACTGTTTTAAATCTAGTATTTTTATTAAAAACATTTTTTTAAAGTACATAAATTAATTATCTGTTTTAAATCAATGTTTTTTGGGTAACATGTTGCTCATCGCTGCATTACTCCTTTGTGAGATAGGTTTGTCCTTTATAAAACTTTTAAATAAATACTAAATAACTGTCCCAACATTTATGCTCATCATTTTAAGCAAATACACTCATGCCTGCCCTCAAATACCAGCGATTTCGATGGTTGGTTCTCATTTTGGGCCCATTCATTAGCTTATATTGTTCACGAAGTTCAGATTTACTCATGCCTCACCTGGATTGATACTGACTCATAATCATGTGTGCAGCTTCATATGACTAAGTTCAGTTCTTTTTTGTTCATTCCCACCCACTGTGGATGCCAGGAGCACGTGTATATGACCCTTTCTATTGTCATATGCAAGGAAATGTTTTGTATGGCCAAGATAATCTTTGCACGCTCAAGTACCACGAACATATGCAAGGACACTTCCATATGTGCAAGATCAGCCTTATATGTCTGTCTACCACCATCATATGTCATTAACACTTTAATATGCCTTCCTTAATATGTCCAACCCAATATCTCCTTGTCCATCCTTGCATGTCCAGGTATGACCCTTGTGTGCTGGTGACATGTTTGTATGTCCATGTTTACAGTACTCTTACATATCAACACACTGCTATAGTATGAAAGAAATATGTTCATATGACCAGGTCTACCCGGCATTCCTTTCAAACATCATCATAGGCTAAGAAATATAGTCAAAGACCTTGCTTCAGTCTAACAGGCTTCTGTGCAGGAATTCTGTATCTGGAACATATGTTTCAACTAACATGAAAGTCTAGCAACATGATATGCCAAGAACAACTTCATTTGCACAATTAGTAGCCCGGAGGGAGTCCCGGGGTAGCCTCCCAGCCAATGAGGAGGCTCGGAGCGGGGGCTTTATCACACAGTAAATCCTCAGATCCGAGGCCCCTCTATTCCGGGAGACGCCACCTTCCCTTGCCAGGTTTTGAAGGTAAGTGCACTTCCCTGCTTTTCTGCTTTCCTGTGTCCCATCCCCCTCCCTCTTTTCCACACAATAAGGCACCCCCCAATTTACCTTCTGCTTCCTTGTCCGTTGGCTGTGCCAGGAACATTAGTGCTTCCGGCGTAGTTCCAACTTTTGCAAGGCTACCTTGAAAGGGAAAATGGACCACGTATTGCCCCTTCTGCCCGATCCATGGCAACCATCTTAAAAAGTTGCAAACAGTTTCCCAAATATAAACCCCTCACTGGGGGGCAATGACGGCATCAGGTAATGCCCTGGGGCTTCACTAAGGCCTGTAACTATCACCCCGTGACATAACCTAATGCAGTAATTGCCCCCCAGTTCGGAGGTTATTGCTTAAATGCACATTTATATCATCATGTAGCGGCACCATACGCCATACACAGCTACATTCTACTACGGGCTCACATTCCAAGGTAATTCCATCATATACCGGGATCATCTCCAACGGGCGGGTATGGCTGCATGCCAGGGAGAACTATCCACAGTAAGCCCGGGTTCATTCTTACCTCTCCATTGAGCAGGATCATATACAAAGAACCCTTTATATGACAAGGTCTTGCATTCTATTTCTAGCACACCTTCACGTGCCAGCAATATCTTCATATGCCAAGTCTAACTTTTATCCGTGTGTCTCCCCCTCTGCTCTCTCGTCCTGTTCCCATACTTGGCAAGGAAGAGAACTGCACATAGATCACAGAGGCAGATATGCGCACGTGCTTGTGAGACACACCTGCATTTGGCAAAAGAAGTGACACGCAGTTTGCAATTCAATTCGTTTGCTGTGTATTTCTTTGTAGGCCTGCCTCCTACACGTTAACAAAGCACCTGTTCACTATATTACTAGCCCAGGAGCCCGTTACTAAACTGCGACACATTTCACCCCAACTGAAAGACGCATGATGAAACATTTCCTGCCATATGTCCATGTAACCATCCGGGACGATGACAGTCGCGTGGACATATGTTTTTCTTTTGCTTTCCGCAACACGTGTTAATTATAATCTCTACAGTCCGTTCCTTCCCCTGTTAGTTTCCCACATGAATGTGTACAAAATACATATGCTGAGTATTACGCTTGCAAGTGTGTATGCTTGCCAGCCCAAAGTCGACAGATTGCTGCTGGTGGATGTTAATGAGGAATGACTCTTAGGGCCTGAGTCATGGAACTGTGCAATGCGTATTTTTGCCCTGCATAGTCCGGCCAAAGTCATGTTGTACTGCAAAAATGACCATGCGATGACTTTGCCCGGACTTTGCACTGCAAAAATACACTTTGCACGGTTCCATGAATGAGGGTTTGTGTCGGCAGTCCAAAGTCACTTTTCACCAGTGCAAATTCACTTCGAACCGGGCAAATATTCCATGAATCGGGCCCATATTATATACCATTGTGCCAACGTAAAGGTGCCCTTTAAAAATACAAAAGTAAAAGTCTAACTAACAGTTACAATCAAGTTGCAGTCCTCATGTGCGTACGGGAGGATAGCTCAGCGGCCAGGTGCCTGTCTACAAGACAGTGCAGAACTTCACCGACTCCTGCGTAGAAGATGGTCTCTGACCTGAAGCTTGCTGTAAAAGCTCCATTTTTTTAAACATGTTTTATTACACATGCTAGTCTCCGCATAAAGCGCTATATAAAAGCTCTTTTTTTTGTTGCCTTTTTGCACATACATTTTTCGACATGGAAAGACTGCGTTGCGCACGCTCAGTTTCTGAAAGTTGTTTTACTGTGGCTTGCCACTTTCTCATCAAGGGACATATGGACTCTTCCGTCAGCGACGCCAACTAACAGTGCTCGTGTGAGTGTTGGATACATCCAGGATGGTGGAGATGCAGATATGTTAGTACAGGCTACCGAGGTGTAATGTCATGCTTGGAGGCTGCAGGTAATTCCCCCCGGGCCCTTCCTACGGGAATTTGAAAGGGCTCCGTTCGCCGGATGCTCGGTGGTGCAGTCCCAGCAGCAACGGGCGCATGTGCTCAGCAAGCATGGAGGCCACTTCAGATCATTGCGGCAAGGACACTTACATGCTGTGGCGTGCCAGACCGTTATTTAACCCCTTAACTGCTGGGCTATTGTGCATGTCTAGGGAAAATAGGACGAACACACGCGGCCTCAGCACGTAAGAGCTGACAGACCAGTTTCTAAACGGAAGCCCCTCTTTCCTGTTCAAATACACGTCAACCATCTTAATGTTTGAGAAAGGATCCGGCCCCGCCACTACAATGTATATTTACCATTTCACTTAACATGACGCCGTTTTTTCAAAGCTGAGTGAGGGATTTCCCGGCTTGTAACGATCGTGTGACTCCTTAACGCCATTATCTTTCCAGATCTTTCTCGTTATCTTGAAGACGCGCCCAATGATGGCTTTTGTTCAAGCACTGCTTAAATCGCTCCTGTAAATGGCAATTAAGCAATGTCTCTAATCCATATAATTTAATCATCTTGGCATGTGTGCAGGATTCACACATGCTTAATATATAGGCTCTAATGTCCAAATGACTGATTTGCCTGTCACCTATATATTACTAGTCATCATATATAAACCGGTGCAATCACACATAATGCCCACCTGATAGTGATTTACATATATCATCAGCATGTTTACACTTATTCCTTTAAGTTAATGTACAGTGTGTACATTTGGTAGCCACCCTATGCAGTAACTAGCAATATGATACTTATTTTGCATGGAATGATAGCAGACATGTATATTTTCTGTTAACAAATGTCACTGCTACCTTGCTCAGTCGCTTACTGTGCCTACTATTTTTTGAACTATCTTCAAATAATATTAGTTCATTGTGAGTTCATGTTAATTGCGCCTTTGCATCATACCTGAGATATAGCATGGGTCAACATGTCCGAAGAAGCGGTCATGGAACTGTGCTAAGGCCAGTGTTAGGGAGAATTCTCATAAATGGCTGATTTCCCTTACCTATTGAGTTCCACAGCAGCTTTGCTGGATTTCTAGGATTTATTTATTTCACCTGGTAAGAGTGTGGGCCTTTATTCCCACTCTTACATTTGTTTTGCTGTGTGTTGTACATTTTTTGCTCATGGACAATGGAGTCTCACCTACTCCATAGGCATCATCTTTTTACTGTGTGTCACACAGCACCTTTAGTGCAGTGACACAGGGTTGTCTTTCTTTAGACTTCCCACTTTAAACTCCACTTTCTGGGACTGACTACTGTCTCCCAGTACATGTAAAGTTGCCATTGACTTTACTAGTCTGTTTAAACTTACAGACCTAGCACAACCTATCTTCCCATAGAGTACTGGAAGGATTAATAGTTATCCCGTTTTGTCTGTTTCTCATGGAACATTATTTCATTCCCCTTTATCTAAGATTTGGCTGGTGGCAGTGGTATCTACCATTTTTGTTCTACGGCGAGCTATGAAAATAGCCTCCGTACTGTTAGAGGCTATGGTGGTAGCCTCAAACTCTAACCTCCTGGACCCCAGTGATTTTTATTTGGATCCGGTAGGGTTTATTCACCATTTCTTTTTGTAAAGGTCTTTCTCGTGTTTTACTCTCTTTTGCTGGGCTTCTGCTCAGAAGCCCTCCTTAGGCGCTTGAGTGTCTGGGTGGGCAGGATGTGAGGGAGTGTTTTAAGGCCCCCTGCACAGGGTATCCTTGGAGACCCAAGGCACACTCTAGTTTGATTGGCTAGGTGGCTGTCCTGCCAGGATAGCCACCCTGCTGTGTGATTGACAGCCAGGCTGTGTGAATGGGGGAAAACTGCTTAAAAGCAGGTCTCTGGTACTTGGAAGGCAGCGTCACCATTGGAACGAGAGAACCAATGAGGAGCTGAAGGAAGACGACTGCTGCGACTACTGGAAATCCCGGTGAAGCCCTGCTGCAGGTCCTAATCGCCCGAATTCCGATGACAGAGAAGATCTGCAAGGAATGTTCTTCCCTTGAGCTTGGTGGGACCAACCAGCTTGCCAAACACCAAATGCTGGCCTCCCTCTCCTGGTCGAATGTGCTGTGCATCGCTGCAGTGAACCGGATAACCAGGAGGAACGGAACCTGTTTGGGTTTTAAGGAGCACACCTTTTATTTGTTGCTTTTCTCTGCTGCTGGCTTCTTCCCTGGGCAGTGCAGGACCCTCCTTTCTTCCTCCTTCTTGTCACCATGACAATCACTTCAGGAACCGTGAGCCTGCAGGAACTGCCAGGAACAACCGCCTCAGCTATAGCATTATCATTTAAGGTACTGTTCAAATCTGGTCGTTCGTTTCGTCCGACCACGGTGAAAGTGTTTGAAATATTTTGCCTCTCCAAAGGCCTGTCCTTCTCTTCTCTTTTGAATAACTTTTCCTCCTACCAACCGACCAACTTCGTTTTGAACTCTTGGCAAAGACTTAACCGCAAACTACTCTGAACCGTGTGATCTTCTGCAAAGACTCTGAACCATTAACATTGGCCCAGGCCTATTGACTTGAATCCTAGTTGCAGTAAGCCTTTTCTAGATTGCTCTGCCTATCACTTGTTGGTGTCGTTGATTTTGGATAACCTTGTCTTTTTCATCCCCTTTAAATTGCTGGAGTGTCATTATGCTCACACTTCATTTTGAGCTTAACTTGTCCAGAATTGATTGGGTGTTGTGTAGTGTATTAAGATTGTGATTTTCTGCTGCTTTATATTAGTGAACTTTTATTTATAACTGATGGTGTAAATAAATGTATATTCTTTTACTCAGAAACCTTGAATCAGTGTTTGTTTTAACCATAGTAATTGCTGTCCTTTGTGTAACTTCTGATACTGCTCACTTTACTCTTGAGATAAGTCTGGCTGTTCAGTCATTGCTACCATGTTACTGTGTAGTACGAGCTTGTACAAAAGGTGAATTTGTACTTACACTTGTAGTCTTAATTGTGTGTGGTTTTCCCAAAGGCTACTGCATATAATTCTGCCTAACAGCCAGTTGACAGGGTAGGCAGTAGCATGTGCCACTGGGCGGGGCCCATATTAGATTGGATAGTAAAGTGTTATGTTATGCCATGTTGACTAATACCACAGAACCTCTGCCATTTGCATGGTCTCCAGGCGTCCTTGTATGGCAAAGTAGGAATTGTTTGGTTAGGATGGAAAGAGGGATAAGACCAGTGTTTTTCTCAGGTGTTGGTTTGTGTAGAACCAGGAGTAACTGGCATCTGCACTGGTGTGCTTTCCTGGTGTTTTGTTTTTAGCACTCAGGCATACTGTTTCCAGATGGGAGACTTCCAGTGTTTGGATAGACGCGTGCTTGCAGCATAGTAGGGTTTTATTAGTTGGTTTTGAGGAAGATGTGCAGTTGGGGGTTCTGGTCATTTGTTGTGTGTGTGGTGAGTTTGATTGAGAGAGGAGAGGGTTAGTAGGTTTAGCAGATCCAAGTTGTGGGTAATCTCTGGGTACAGAAGGTGTTATGAGATTTGTTCTACTTTCGTGTCCTTCTCTTCATATTTTACTTTGGGGCACTCACCTTTCCATGGGTGTTGGGATGTCTTGTCTGGAATTTCATTTAGCAGAGTTGGGGTTTTATTCTGGGTGTGGAGGGCAGGGACTATAGGAGAACTGTTATTATGGTGTTGTTTGTTTTTGGGCTGTTACTTTAGTCAGATGGCAATGTTTCTTGTGCCTCGGCTCGGGTATGAAGCGTGTCTTTTTGGGTTGTCTGGGTTCTTTTAGTTCCCTAGAACTTGTGCAGTTGTGTTGGGAAGGTCATTTTGGAATGGCTTGGGTTTAGTCTGAAAACGTTTTAACCTGATTTTCTTGATACATTGGTGTTGGATGGTTAATGTGTCCAATTGACCATGTCTTCTCAGTCTCCTTACTTGCTGATTTGTTTTCAAATACCTTCGCCAGAGTGACTAGGACATTATATGGAGACAATGTGTGGTTTTCTAGTCTGCTGATCACCGTTTGGTAGTAATTGGTCTGTTTATATTCCAGGGAGTTCAATGACCAGGTTTTTAGCTGTTTCCAAAAAAAGGCAGGTGGTCCTTCCTAATCCTGACTTCCTTGCAGATTGAGTTCCATAGTTTCGCTATGAGAATGAAGAAAGCAGTTCCTGCAAATTTGCTTTTCTTGTAGTGCCCTGTTTCTATGCGGAGGTAGGTACTAGATAACGATAAGTTATTTAAATAGCGCCTTAATCCAAAGTGCTTTTCAGAGCACATATATACATACAATATCACCAAACCGAGGTACTCATTTATCGACCTCGGAAAGGATGAAAGGCTGAGTTGTCCTTTGTGGGATTCAAACCTGCGAACTGCAGATCACGCTCAGATCGCAGCAGTTAGCGCTCAACCCGCTGAGCTATCTTATCATCCATAGATCTAAGGGTTCTTCTCGGTTGGTATTGGGTGATCTTTGATGAAAGGAGGAATTCAGCTCCTTGTCAGTGTAGTGTTCTGTAGGCAATGCAGAGGGCTTTAAAACTCATTTGAAAACTGATTTGTTTTTTGATCGGTAAGCAATGTAGTCTTTTCAGGGCTGGGTGATGCGTTTTCTTCTGTTTAGCTTGCGCAGGAGCCTTGCTGCTGTGTTTTGGATCAGCTGTAGTTCCTGGTCAGGTAGAAAGGCATTCCTTGGTATAGGCTGTTTGCACAGCCTATACTTGATAATACCAGGGAAATGATGGTGGTGAATGTTCTGTTTGTGAAGTTATATGTTATGTGGTTTTGTACTGTACACAGTGGTCGTTTGGCACTTTGGCAGATCTGCAATGGAAGGAGGTTTGGTGGTGGGTATTTGTTAGTGGGATTGAGAGGGAGAAGAGCAAGAGTGTTTTAGTGTGCTGTTGGCAGCTTAAGTTCGGAAAACCGGTCGCTGAGTATTGGTGCATTTTGGTTTGTAGCCATCATGTGGTGTTGAGGTATGATTGTGCATGGGTGCTTTGTGTGTACTTGTGTTTGGTTTCATGTTAGGTGGAGTGAAGTGTGTGTGGTTTGTGGTGCAGTAAAGGTAGGGTTGTGTTAGTTCAGAATTTGGTGTGAGTATGCAAAATATTGAGTTTTTAGTATGGTTAGTTAAGTGCAACACATTCCCTACCCCCAAACTAGAATTAAGTTGAGTGCAACACTTTTTCTATCCCCAATAACCTATCTAAGTGTGGCACATTCCCTATCCCCAAAATACAACTAATAACAACACCTTTCCTATCCCCAGATGTAAGTGCAACATCATACCTACCACCAGAATGCAGATGAAGCTGATACATTTTCTACAACCGCAATCCATCTTGTTGTGGCACGTTCCTACCCCTGAATGCAACAAATTGTAAAACCTCTCCCACACACACCAATCCATCCAAGTGCAACACGTTTCCCACCCCTGAAATGCAGCCGAGTGCAACCTTCTTTCTAACAGCAACAGTCCATCCAGGTGGAGCGCATTCCCCAACCCCAAAATACAGCCATGTGCAGCACACAGATGGCTCCCAAGAAATAAATTGGGCCATCTATGGGGTGCAGCAGGCGGTCTGCACAGCGTTATAACATGACAGCAGCAATACAGAGATGGCAGGGCCTCAACTGAGCAGCACAGTTCAACACAGTTGCCAGCTGGAAAGTGCAGTGGGCCTCAAAGCGTAGATGGTAGACGCATGAACCTTCATTGCCTTAGCCTGTTGTTCTGGTTGAGTGGCTGTCCATGAGTATTCCTAGGTTTTTTATTACAGTGGAGGTTTTCGGTACGGTTCCCATGCTTGGTGGCAAGGTGAGTGGTGTTTGTGTTTGTTGGGTCATCAAACTTTCCATTTTCGTTAGGGTAATTTTTTAGGTTGTTATTAGTTATCCTAGTCTTTACAAAAGTGAGGCATTTGTTGAGGGCATTGTCTGGGTTACCTTGCAAAGGTAATGACCCGGTGAGGGCCAATCAGATTGATTTTTAACAATCTGATTGTCCCTCCCTGAGTACTAATGTTCCATAATTGAGTAAATATGATGTCAGTTTCTATTGAGGGGTGTAACAGTATTAGTGGGATAGATGCCATGGATGGCTAGATGAAGAAATACATTTCAAAATATGCTAGGTAGTGAAAGCAATCCAATACCTATAGTTTAGAATGCATGTGTTTTGATTAAGTAATGATGTCTACGTATCATCACTTGCAGGGTGCATTCACTAGTAGCTTTCTGCATCGTCACTTGCAGGGTGCATTCACTAGTAGCTTTCTGCATCGTCACTTGCAGGGTGCTCTGCATCGTCACTTGCAGGGTGCATTCACTAGTAGCTTTCTGCATCGTCACTTGCAGGGTGCTCTGCATCGTCAGGGTGCATTCACTAGTAGCTTTCTGCATCGTCACTTGCAGGGTGCATTCACTAGTAGCTTTCTGCATCGTCACTTGCAGGGTGCTCTGCATCGTCACTTGCAGGGTGCATTCACTAGTAGCTTTCTGCATCGTCACTTGCAGGGTGCATTCACTAGTAGCTTTCTGCATCGTCACTTGCAGGGTGCTCTGCATCGTCACTTGCAGGGTGCATTCACTAGTAGCTTTCTGCATCGTCACTTGCAGGGTGCTCTGCATCGTCACTTGCAGGGTGCATTCACTAGTAGCTTTCTGCATCGTCACTTGCAGGGTGCATTCACTAGTAGCTTTCTGCATCGTCACTTGCAGGGTGCATTCACTAGTAGCTTTCTGCATCGTCACTTGCAGGGTGCATTCACTAGTAGCTTTCTGCATCGTCACTTGCAGGGTGCTCTGCATCGTCACTTGCAGGGTGCATTCACTAGTAGCTTTTTGCATCGTCACTTGCAGGGTGCATTCACTAGTAGCTTTCTGCATCGTCACTTGCAGGGTGCATTCACTAGTAGCTTTCTGCATCGTCACTTGCAGGGTGCATTCACTAGTAGCTTTCTGCATCGTCACTTGCAGGGTGCATTCACTAGTAGCTTTCTGCATCGTCACTTGCAGGGTGCTCTGCATCGTCACTTGCAGGGTGCATTCACTAGTAGCTTTCTGCATCGTCACTTGCAGGGTGCTCTGCATCGTCACTTCTGCATCGTCACTTGCAGGGTGCATTCACTAGTAGCTTTCTGCATCGTCACTTGCAGGGTGCATTCACTAGTAGCTTTCTGCATCGTCACTTGCAGGGTGCTCTCCATCGTCACTTGCAGGGTGCATTCACTAGTAGCTTTCTGCATCGTCACTTGCAGGGTGCATTCACTAGTAGTTTAACAAAGGTAGCGGGCGCCCCTCTCCCGCAAGAACAGACATGATAACCTGTTCAGTGGTTATTAACCACTTGAGAGTTCGCAGCCACTGCTTTTACTCACTGTGCCTTTCACAGATGGGAAATATCCATTTGCATATCAGTCTTTGTCCTGCCCAGGGGCAGTCCAGCACCGAAATACAATGGCAACTCCAATCTGAACGAGAGTACCACCAGCAACCCCATACACGTGTTTCACCCTTGTTGGGGATCATCAGTGAGGTGAAGCTGATGCCTCTCTAAGCACAGTGAGAGGGAGACCACGTCTGGTTGCCCCCAGGAGACCTAGGGTTACCAATCCCAGGTTCCTTAAAAAATAGTTTAACAAAGGTAGCGGGCGCCCCTCTCCCGCAAGAACAGACATGATAACCTGTTCAGTGGTTATTAACCACTTGAGAGTTCGCAGCCACTGCTTTTACTCACTGTGCCTTTCACAGATGGGAAATATCCATTTGCATATCAGTCTTTGTCCTGCCCAGGGGCAGTCCAGCACCGAAATACAATGGCAACTCCAATCTGAACGAGAGTACCACCAGCAACCCCATACACGTGTTTCACCCTTGTTGGGGATCATCAGTGAGGTGAAGCTGATGCCTCTCTAAGCACAGTGAGAGGGAGACCACGTCTGGTTGCCCCCAGGAGACCTAGGGTTACCAATCCCAGGTTCCTTAAAAAATAGTTTAACAAAGGTAGCGGGCGCCCCTCTCCCGCAAGAACAGACATGATAACCTGTTCAGTGGTTATTAACCACTTGAGAGTTCGCAGCCACTGCTTTTACTCACTGTGCCTTTCACAGATGGGAAATATCCATTTGCATATCAGTCTTTGTCCTGCCCAGGGGCAGTCCAGCACCGAAATACAATGGCAACTCCAATCTGAACGAGAGTACCACCAGCAACCCCATACACGTGTTTCACCCTTGTTGGGGATCATCAGTGAGGTGAAGCTGATGCCTCTCTAAGCACAGTGAGAGGGAGACCACGTCTGGTTGCCCCCAGGAGACCTAGGGTTACCAATCCCAGGTTCCTTAAAAAATAGTTTAACAAAGGTAGCGGGCGCCCCTCTCCCGCAAGAACAGACATGATAACCTGTTCAGTGGTTATTAACCACTTGAGAGTTCGCAGCCACTGCTTTTACTCACTGTGCCTTTCACAGATGGGAAATATCCATTTGCATATCAGTCTTTGTCCTGCCCAGGGGCAGTCCAGCACCGAAATACAATGGCAACTCCAATCTGAACGAGAGTACCACCAGCAACCCCATACACGTGTTTCACCCTTGTTGGGGATCATCAGTGAGGTGAAGCTGATGCCTCTCTAAGCACAGTGAGAGGGAGACCACGTCTGGTTGCCCCCAGGAGACCTAGGGTTACCAATCCCAGGTTCCTTAAAAAATAGTTTAACAAAGGTAGCGGGCGCCCCTCTCCCGCAAGAACAGACATGATAACCTGTTCAGTGGTTATTAACCACTTGAGAGTTCGCAGCCACTGCTTTTACTCACTGTGCCTTTCACAGATGGGAAATATCCATTTGCATATCAGTCTTTGTCCTGCCCAGGGGCAGTCCAGCACCGAAATACAATGGCAACTCCAATCTGAACGAGAGTACCACCAGCAACCCCATACACGTGTTTCACCCTTGTTGGGGATCATCAGTGAGGTGAAGCTGATGCCTCTCTAAGCACAGTGAGAGGGAGACCACGTCTGGTTGCCCCCAGGAGACCTCTTGCGAGAGAGGGGCGCCCGCTACCTTTGTTAAACTATTTTTTAAGGAACCTGGGATTGGTAACCCTAGGTCTCCTGGGGGCAACCAGACGTGGTCTCCCTCTCACTGTGTTTAGAGAGGCATCAGCTTCACCTCACTGATGATCCCCAACAAGGGTGAAACACGTGTATGGGGTTGCTGGTGGTACTCTCGTTCAGATTGGAATTGCCATTGTATTTCGGTGCTGGACTGCCCCTGGGCAGGACAAAGACTGATATGCAAATGGATATTTCCCATCTGTGAAAGGCACAGTGGGTAAAAGCAGTGGCTGCGAACTCTCAAGTGGTTAATAACCACTGAACAGGTTATCATGTCTGTTCTTGCGAGAGAGGGGCGCCCGCTACCTTTGTTAAACTATTTTTTAAGGAACCTGGGATTGGTAACCCTAGGTCTCCTGGGGGCAACCAGACGTGGTCTCCCTCTCACTGTGTTTAGAGAGGCATCAGCTTCACCTCACTGATGATCCCCAACAAGGGTGAAACACGTGTATGGGGTTGCTGGTGGTACTCTCGTTCAGATTGGAATTGCCATTGTATTTCGGTGCTGGACTGCCCCTGGGCAGGACAAAGACTGATATGCAAATGGATATTTCCCATCTGTGAAAGGCACAGTGGGTAAAAGCAGTGGCTGCGAACTCTCAAGTGGTTAATAACCACTGAACAGGTTATCATGTCTGTTCTTGCGAGAGAGGGGCGCCCGCTACCTTTGTTAATGCATTCACTAGTAGCTTTCTGCATCGTTGCGTAATTTGGGATTCAGAGACCCTGCCTCTGAGAACAACCACTAGGTTTGGTGATGGAGTAGATTATTTTTGTGTTTTCAAGCAAACCTTTCCCGCAGCAACTGGAAACTATATGCGCGTTTCTTTCTTTGTCTCTGGTTTAGGGTATCAGTATCAGTGACCTGTTCAAACCAAGAGGGCAGGGGGACAATATTAAAGCAAATAGTGTTAAGGAAAGGCACACACATGTCCAATGATTGCGCATTAAAATATATAACATAAAAGTGTTACCAATCATAAAAAAATGTTCTGGATGCCCAGGGTTTGATTAACAAAAATGCTTTCAATGGGACTTCCCCATGTTAAAATATTTGTGTAACTCAGGCCCCCATTCTTTCCAACTGTAGAGCTAGAAAAGCATGGTGTGGCTGTAATTCAAAAACAACCTATGCCCTGGGTATCTGTTCACTCCCCTGAGACGTATTGTTCACCTCCCTAAGTATTATTGTTCACCTCGCCCTCCTTTGAGTATTGCTGCCCCCCGCCCCGAGAATCACTGTTCACCCCTTCCCGGATTGAAATCCTGAATGGGTAGGTACAGTGCTACTCAGTGCATACGTGGCTGGAATCCCAGCCAAGGCATTTTCTTGACATCTATGTAGTTGGAATGACAGGCTTCAGAATAATGCTGTGCTTGGTACGTTCTTATGTAATGTAGCGTTGGTGCACTGGCATTGGATATTTGACTGGATTCGATTAACAGTTTAATATTGGCACTGCTGCCCTGATTCAAAAAGGCATGTGCCGGTATGCATGTAAACATTGGCGCAACACGTAAGACGTGCTGCACAGTGTAATACACTTTCATATCAAATGGAATGCCCATGACAAAACAAATTATGTGACTTTGCACCCTGCCTATTGCGGGCTATGTTCTGCTCGATTGAGTTTTGGGTGCAAGTCAAAGGATGTTCAACATGTTGATCAATGCAGCAGTGCTTTGACTGTCTGCACAGGATTGGAATGCTCCCCCCCCCCACCACTCTCTGTTGCAAACCCACCTAATCTGTGCCCATTGTATTGCCTGGTGCATGTCGGCCCGGGTGGGGACAATGCTTGTGTGGCACTCTTCTTACCCAAGCCATACCTGGCATTGTTCTATGTCCTCGTGTCAGCAGGGCAAAGCAGCCTAGATTTAGCCTAAAGTGCGAATGTAGCCAGAATAAGCAGACAGCACTCTTGGCCAGGCTCCGTCCGTCACGAAGTGCTGATGATGAGTATGCTCCTCCCATTTCCATGGACATCCATAATAGCCCAGCAGTTAAGGGGTTAACCCACATAATATCAAATAAATGTACAATCATGCAGTATGAAAAAAGCCAGGAACCTTTCTCTTCACTAATAATCTAGCTTCTATAAAATGTTGTTTTGTTCTTGCTTGATCTGAGTCTTTGGATGTTAATCTTGTTTGGGTGACATGTAAACAAAAATTGGATGATCTTATTTCTGAAACTATGTTTTAATGTGTCTAGCATTTGCTATTGTGTAAGCAAGATGAATGTCCAATGCTGTCTTTCTTTGTATTTACACAGCAAACCGCCAGGCCTACATTCTTTGCTCGGAAATTTGAAGCCTCGGTAAACCAAGAAATTATAGGGCAATTGGACTATTACTTATATGGTAACTACCCCTCTGGAACTCCAGGCCTCAGGTCTTATTGGGAGAATTTCTATGACGAGCCGGATAGCATTCAGAGCATTAGTGACGTCATGCTCACCATGTTCCACTCGTTCGCACGATTGGGCCTCCGCAGAGCCGAAACCTCACTGCACATGAACGGAGACAACAGTTGCAGGTGAGTTTATAGTCAGTTGAAAAGAAACCTGTTTGGAATGTAAACTGTACATCTTAATTAAAATAAAGACATAGCACAGTCTAAATGTACTATATTGAATAACAATTTAAATAAGGAAACTATGGCATGTCCTGCTTTATCACACCAGTTTGATTATATTAAGAATCTATAAAACTTCCTCTTGGAACTAAAACACATCACTGTGTCACAGAACTAATTGTTACTAAGTAAAGCATGTTCACAATGTTCCGTACTTTTGCACTTCGAGAAATCCTGTTCTTTTTTGTCACTTTTGAACAGCTACAGCAGTTGTTTTAATTGAAGGTAGTCAACTAGTGTCTCGAAAGTCAAAATACATTGTAAAATTCACTTTCATGAAGTCAGCTATTCTAATAGATAAATTAGGATAGTCTTGCTGCCCAACTTGATATTAAACATACCTGATACGAAGGTCATGAAAATGCAAAAACATAGCATTGACTGTAATAAAACGTTATCATATTGCCAGATGTAATGCTCCAACACACACTCTCAGATTCAGCCTTTTTTTTGGCATATACACCCAAAAAAATAAAACAATCTACTGAACAAATTACCTTTTGCTCCTACCACAAGGATATGCATGCTATTCATAAAAATAGGATTAAGGTACCAGAAATCTAGCTTAATTAAAATATCGCTAGACTTAGAGTTAAGAATACATTTCCACATAAGTCAAAAGCATGACAAATTCCCTTATGAAAATACCATAAAGGCTACAGTTGTCTACTGGTCATTACAATTTACTCACTGAACAAGGTCAAAAATGATACATTTTAAACATCACATTTTATATTTTATACATCTTATACATTCCAATATATATCAATTTATTTAATCGACTACAGGTGCTTTTGCTTGACCAGTATCTATTTTATCCACAAGAGACGGCAGATAAAATGGTTGTTCACTGGACAGTCTAATACATTTAAGTGTCTAATACCAACTGGTTAAGGATTTGCTACTATTTTCATTGTTTGATTCACATGACTCATCGTGTAATCTCACCTGATACAGCTTAGGCTGTGTACGTTTAAAACACACATGTATGGTGTGTTAGCCGTAATTCTTCTTTTAACATGTTCCTGAAGTTATTTGTCCTTATTTCACTCTATACAATGGCCCTCATTACGACCTTGGCAGAGAACCATGGTGCTATTAGCACCATGGTCCATGGCGCTAAGTTGCCAACTCCGCCATGGTGGTTGGCGGACTTACCGCCCCATTCCGACCTTGGCGGGGCGGTAAGTCCCCAATCCCCATTTACCCTTCCCCATTCCCATTTTTGCCCGATAGGGCATAATGGGAGTGGGGAAGGCGTTAATTACGCCACCGTAAATTACGGTGGCGTAATTAACAACAAGGTCCCGTAGCGCCATGGATTTTACCGCCTGCAAAAAGCAGGCGTAAAAATCACCATGGCGCTACGGGAACTCGTACTCAGGCGGTAAGGGTCGGCGAAGTTTACGCCGGCGTAAACCCCTTACCGCCTGGGTCGTAATGAGGGCCAATGTCTTTAACCTCTTCACCCAACTCACTCTTCTTTCAATTTCTCGTTTATAATCTGTAAATTGGGGTCTATCTTGGAATGGAATGTTTCCCAGGATGTATGGAATTTCCCACATTATCCCGTAAAATTGTATCCAAATTTTGCAAAGTTATTGTTCCTCAATGATTATTATAAAATGAAAATGCCTGCTACCACATATCTTTTCTGTAGCATGTGTTTACATAGATAGACATTTCATCCATGACACTCAATCATTGTTTATCCCAGACATATTCTCTATCATGCAGACCTAAATACAGTTGTCTTTAATTTCTATTACACTTCCTATTCATAGTTTGCACATCATATTTTTAATAGCAAATGGGGCATGTGAAGAGGTCATTATATAGTTTTCAATGTTTATCAGCAACATATAAACAAAAATGAAGTCCATATTATAAATGTTGAATGGAATATGCCTTCAACCATTTATGCTCGTACATTTCCCTGGTAAATCTGGATGCTGCACCAACTCCTTACAAACCCAAAACGAACCATAGCTTCAACATAACCTTTGTGTTCATATTTATTTTAATGACTATACGAGTATAATGAATATCACTATTGAGAATCGTGTACAACCTCCCTACCATCGAACACCCTCCTAAAATTCTGTTAGAGCTTTATGGATAATTCTTCACATATTAATTCGAGACTTTATAATGTTTTGGGATCATTGGATGCACCATCCATGCATTCCATCTTTGCAATATGCACTGTAAATTCGAGAAGCTGCCGATAACCAGATAGCTATCCAAGCCTAATGTTCTCCTTGGAAGTTTTAAAATATGAATAAAACAAAAAAATATTATAAGATTTTAAAATGAGATATCAAGAGAAAACATGATAGCACCCGTCACATATTGGCTGCCCCCTACATTTTGAAGACCATAGCCCTTGGGTGAAGATCAATTGCCTGATACTTAATATGTACCCCTGTTTACTCATCAGCTCTTGGGTATTGGAGCTGCATTATCACAGTGGTTACTTAATATTTATTTTCTAAACTCACCTCCCAATTTTTAGGCTTTGACTCTGTCAGCCTCCAACTCAGGGTGTCTGGTAGTGTCAGCTTTTCCTGATTCCTAGCATTCAGACCTCTGGAATTCTTCACAAGAACTACCTACTGACCAAGTACAACACATGTTGAACTTGTGTCTCTTATTAAATGTGAATCTGCACCTTGTGCCAGAAATAACATGCATGAGCACAGGAGGCTTTTCCCATATGCAGACATTATGCCAAACCTTTTGTCCACTAACTTGCTCACACATGAAGGCAATTCTCTAGTAATCTCAGCAATGACATTTTAGAGTAGTGTCGACGTAGGCTTGCCGGAATATGTCATCAAATGGTTGCAGAGCCTGTGAAAAACTGTGGCCCATAGAGCGTTACACTGGCTTACCGTGTCGAATCAAATGGCACATAGTTTTCATACTCCTACGCAAAGTTCAACATGGACTTTCTGCTCCTCACCAACAACATGACAGTTTGTAGTCCATTCTGCGTTCCTTAAATATCCAATGTTCCTCATCATCAAAATGTATCACTCCTATCACCTTTTAATAATGAAAACATATGTTTTCGGTTGATGCAGTAACCTTATGCAATTATCTATCTCCCTTTTACCGCCCTAACATCACCTGAGGCCGTTTTACAGAAACCTTGCACCACTGCAAGTGCAATTGTGCACACTATTAGCACCGGGCCACAAGAAACATGACTTCAATGCACATTTGCACCCGGGTAATGTTGGACATAGTGCTCATACTATTCTGGATGTGGCCTCGGGCAGTCATTGCAGTGCAGTGTTTCCCTGCATACAGTGGTTTAATCTTAGAGGTTTACAAATAACTAACTTGCACCCCAAAAGAAATGCCACGACAAATAAGATTCAGAACTACATATCCCAGCAATCCAAAAACCTTTTGGCTGTTGCATTTCTCACTACAATACTATAATTGTGACTCTTTTCATACAACCCCTATGTTATACTTCCGATGTGGCCACAATTCTTGGGTGGGTAACCAGAAAAAAACAGCATTTCTTTAACATTGAAGGATATTATACATTAGTTCAGCATATTTGTTTAAACATTCCCTGCTCTCACATTTGTATCATTCGTTTGACTCTCATTCATGATCTAGTGACAATAAAGTGTAGCCTTTAAAGCTACAACATAAAAGTATTTATTTATTTATTTATTTATATACTATTTTTTTTTTACTATTGTGCAATGGTTAACCAAACCTTAAGCACATACCTCCACATTAAAAGCAAAATGCTTGTAAAAAGTGCAGAATATTCTGAAACACGTTTACTAGTGAGTAATTGTAATTGGTTATTGATAACGTGCTTAATACCCAGAGGTTTCTGAGCGTGGACCCGGGGTTCGAACCTGTGTTGCCCCGCGTTGTCTTGTTTCCAAGGTGAGTGCATTGCCCTAAGCTATCCTCCCAGCCCTAATCATAGAATAGCGTAACTGAACATCGCAAGAGGGGTGTAAATTAAGAGTTAGTGAAGGACAAGCACGATGAGGTTGAGCAAGAAGATGACCTGTCTTACAGGTACCCAATGGGGTGCTGTTCCGTAGGGTGGGTGTGAAAAGGAGCGAGCCCCAGGGCGGCATGATAGAAACCTGGTGCTACTTATCAAGCTGCTCGCAAAGTGAAGAGAGCGGGACAGTACCCAATAAAACAATTCGGATCTATTGGAGGGCCATTCCTGTGCGAGGCCTGATGAACCTGGCAGTAGCCAGAAAAGGGAGGGAAGCGGTGCTCTCTTGGGAGTTCAAAAAGGAGCACTGGAGGCCTTTCTAGCCCCAGATGTCTGTATAATCTAGAGGTGACGGGCCAGGTAATGGAAAAGCCCAGATGTAAACCAAGTCACTCTCGATGCCCTTGGGCTGCCAGTACACTTTATAAACGCAAATGCATACAAATAAAGAGAGTTACAATAGTACACGCAAGTGCAGGGAATGGCATAGACCGTAATAGGTCTAAGCCTGTGGTCAAAGTGTACAAAAATACATAGTCAAACTCTGTTTCCAGCTGGCCTGCCCCAGCTCCCCACAAATCCCATCGCCACGTCCCCTCCCACGTGCAAACCAAATCCCCAAACAGACATACCTGCTGTTTAAGGGAATATTCAATGCAGTGCACTGAAGTGCAGGTTTTCAACTTCTTCCTACACTTTTATTTTAAAACTAAGCCTTTCCTGAACAGATTATTTTCAATATAAAAGTATAGGAACAGTAACACTAATACAAAACAGTAGAAGGGCACTGCTCCTGCCCACTTCAACCACTGGTATAAGCTCACCTCGGAGAAGTGGGCTGAACTGCTCAAATAATATATGGCAGAAACAAAACTACCAATTTGCAATAAACGTCCAGATACAGTGGGTCTGATTTGCAAAGCCTTTTTGAACGGGACTCTCCCATCCGTAAATCAGGCCATGTGTCTTCATTGAATGTGACAGAGTTCAAACATATGTGTTTTATTTAAAATCAACCAGCACGCTGTCCAATCCCTATGAGCAAGGAGACCAATTGGATTGACCTTGCGAGCATGACATCAGATGCATGCTGGGACAAGTGAAAAGACTCTGAGTATGATGGGCAGCTATAGTATTGCTCTTTTTTTAACAGTGATATTGGTTCTAATAACAAATCGGTGTCACTTAGTAGGTATCCTAAAAGTGGGGCAAACTGCCCGGAGAGGGCTGCAACCACTATCCCACTGCCTCGCCGTGCAATATGGATTGGCTTTTGGCATGCAGCTGAGCCCGGTTTTCTGTGCCTTTTTACGCTAATTACCAAAAATAATTGTTAATGCCACCTGACATTTAGGTTAATCGATAGCATCGGTTTTTGGGGGGGATAAACAAACAGGTGGATTTCAAATTTATTCCAGCACTACTTCCCACATGAAAATTCTAGGCTGGCAGAGATGCCTCCACCACTACATTGTGTTCCTTCAAAGACTCTCGGTATATCACAATGACCTCCTTAATGTGCTGCCTTTTGGCAATAGGGGTCAATGCTCGTACAGCAGGCTCAGAACTCTAACCCTCTGTCTTCCATAGATAGCAATCAGTCTGATTTTCCTTTACTCGCTCTGTACAGCGCTCTGCTGCTCTTGAGCTAGGTCTGTGCTTTAAACAATACAAATAAATAATAAATAAATAAGGATGCTTGTGCACCAGAAGACTAGCTCAGAGTACTGGATATATTCAATGTTCTGGCTTTTGTTTTGATCATCTTCAGCACATAGCCTCTACTGCAGACCTCGTATTATTAGCTAGGATTGGACTCTGAAATGAGTGGGTCCTCTAGCACAGACATTCTTCACAAATGGATGGCACCATAGGGAAGAGATGGTGTGAAATAGATGTTCCAATGACCAAGAACCCTTAAATGCAAATTGACACTGATCTATGAATAGTTGGTTATATAATTTACCTAATTCTCGAGTTGGTCATAAGCCTACATTTGTAATTCTATGATTTGAAGCAATGCTTGCACTTTAGCTGGTTTAAACCACAATGGCCTTTTTTTCATTTGGAAACGAAGACGCATGTGTTTCCCAAGTCACTGGTGAACATCCCAGCCATGCTAGTGTTGACATGAAAATTTGCCTGGAAACCTTTAGAGGTGTTAGAAGGATACTGGTATTTTGGTAGTGCACGAATAGGCTGCTTTAACGCAAGGATGCACTGCACCATTCATGGGCTTAAAAAAGATGTTCCCTTCCAGTATTTACTAGTTTTTGACCGTATGAAAAAGAAAATACCGTCCACTGCTAAAAGATGATTTACTGTCTCATGAATAAATATTTGCTGTAACTCAAATCCAGAACAGGAGGTCTCAGCATCCAGTGCCGCAGGACGGCTGTTGCTTATATTGGCTTTAGCGCCGCATTTGCTGGATCCTTGCACAGTCCATCACTGACAGCCTTGTTTGGATTCCACCCTTCTGTGTTTATTTCACAGGCTTCCGCCATTTTCCTCCCAGAGTTGCTTGCCTCATATAAAGCAGCACTGTTCATTGCTGTCAGTGGCTGGTGATAGGCTCATGGAAATCAGTCAAGCAAAAAATTCCCTTACGGCTAGTATTTATAGGGACTTCTACTAATAGTGTACTGCACTAACCAGTCAATATTCTGAAATACGTGCGATTCACTAGTCCTGTTTCATCGGGAGGTTTGATTTGGAAATTGAATTGCGCAAAGCTGTGCATTTAAGCCTTAAAACAGATGAAAGAGTGCGCTGTGTTGCCCGATGGCAGGCCTTTGCGTATTCCCTCAAAGATGGTGAAGTGCCATTATTTTCAAAATTGCAGCAATATGTGCAAAACAGTGGCACCAACTCCGTATTTTGACGCGCCAGCCATTAGTGGGCTAAAATGACAAAGTTGGGGTTCTAAGCTAGTTAAATATAGGTGATGGGATGAGAGGCTACAGGAAAAAGGGGGTGGGGAAGGAGACCCGGTGTCCCCAGTCCAGACTGCGGGTGTGCAAACAGGTCCAGGTGTGAAATGGGGTAGATACTTAGGGGACAAGCCGATGGGGACACCACAAAAGGCACGATTGATGTGAAGCAGCCTTGTTGTGATGTAATGATGCTCACCCATCTACCCATGAGATAAAGCTAGTGTGTTCATTATGTGTCTTTATTCACAGTACATGTTATAAGAGTGGGAGTAGATCTCTCTCCTCTGCAGGTGTCTCCCTCTGGAATGGCCTACTTACCCCCTCACTGACTTGAGCCATGTCACCTGAAGTTCCACATGCTGTTCAAGACCTTGCTCTTCTCTTCTTCCTTTTCTCTCCCTCTCCCCTGCTGATCTACCTGCCTGCTCGTCCAGACTAGTGGCGTGGTTTCCCTCAGAGTCACACAGGGTTCCATGCCCCCTTGACCAGTAACCCTGCGCTGCCTTCTGGCCTACCCAGCACTTCCGGTCTGGGACTGCACTTGTGTAGTCCTCTGCTGTCCAGCACTTCCCTTTGAACCCTTTCCCCGCACTTCTCTCCACACCCTCTCCCCTGCACTTCTCGTGGCACTTGCACGATCTGAATGTCACAAGGCCTAGTTGTTTGTCTTCTCATCCCTCTGTCTCTTGTCCTTTGTCTTGTGGCATCGAGAAACACTTGTGTAAAGGCGCGTTATAAATATCAAATCTTATCCTATCATATCATTTGTTAATCTGCTACTGCTAGAAAAAGTGCAAAGAAGTAGGAATTAGCCAGAGGTTCTTGAAAGAACCAGTATGGCAGATGTGCAACGCAAGGCTGGGCAAACATGCTCAAAAGCTCTGTGGGAACGTAAAGAGAGGCCAAACACAGGTGGTTTGCATTAGAATACAAGCTGATACGGAATCAGCTCAGCTGTATTCTACTCCAGTTTTAGAACATCAAAATATACCACCTGATTTTGCTCTATGCCAGGTGTGTCCTCGTCCTTATTGGTGGAGGGGAACATCATACGGGAGATGCAGGCGAGATGTGTGCTGTGTAATTCAACCAATGCTTGCCTGTGTGATGTGGATACAGCACATAGGCACCGGTCCCGGTGCCTTTGTGCTGCAGATGTGCCACCACAATCAAAGCCGACCCTCATCATTGTTGCACATGAAACCCGTAGCCAAGTCCCATTCAAAAACACTTTGTAAATCAGGCCCCATATCTCCTTAGTGATTGGCTAGAAATGTAGAAAGTGTTATACAGTAAAAGCTCTATCACCCGACACCATATTGTATCCCAACGATACCAGATAATCAAAAATGCAACGAAAAGTGGGCAGACTGTCAAGCTTCCAGGCCTGTTTGCTTGGTTTAAAAGGATCTGAAACTTGGTTATTCAGCATTTTCTCATCGAGAGCCATTACTCTTACCCGTAATCGAGGTGCCGGCCGGCTTACATAGTGTTCTGGTTAATAAGGTGCAGGATAACAAAGCATTTGTATTTTGACTTAGATGGTATGCTTCTTGTAGACGTGCCTGGTATTCTGCACACCATTGCTTCTGGCAGGGTTGTCCAAGAACCATCCTTAAAGACCCCATTATCTTTTTGTGGTGTGACCCTGACTCATGAACTATCCAAAGCTACAGCCTTCAATGGAAACACGATTCTCTGTGTTGAAAGCAATAGCACACATCCCTCACAAGCTGTTGCATGAACAAACATGTGAACATATGTACCATCATCTTAGATTTCTATTTGGTTCATTATGTTGTAATATTTTTGGAATTTCCTCCTACTGGGACACTCAAGCACTTTCATCTTTAGGAAGGAATAGATGGGAGTGCAGTGTGAGCACCCATGGAAAGGCAGGGCTGGTGGTACACCAAAGCCATTGCCCAATGGATGGTGGGGTTGTTCCCGGCTTTCTTTTGCAAATGGCGATGCACATGGGCTGGATATTGGCATGTGGTGTAAAGTCTAACCTTGCAACCACCTTCATAATGGTCCTACCTGGATCATACATCTGCCCGAGGAAGTTCTGGCACCACCAAGGAGGACTTTTTTTTTTCTAACCTCAATTTTAGAATTGCTAGTTGGTGCAAATGGGGGGGTTCACCTGCAGCCATTGAAATGACATAAATTAAATCTGGTGGGCACTGCAGCATCTTTGAAATATGGGGCGCATGTAGAGGGTGTACAACAAGGCAGCCCGCTTACCATCAGTACTTCAGGAAAGTGCAAATGTTTTCTGCTATGACACTGAGGGCCTGATTCAGAGGTCCGTGTAAAAATAGAAATGTGTTGTTCCAGGCCGGAAAATCACATTTCTTAACTTCACCATATTCTGACAAGGAAAGAATGTACCATGAAAGCCTTGCTTCTGCATGAGCCTGATTTACGGCTTGGCAACAGCCCTAGCAACCATGAGGTCTGTGGGCCAGGAAAAAGGAGGGGATTCTCCTCCCAGGAGCACTGATTGAGCATGTTAAAAAAGCAGTTAAAATACAACACCTCTGAGGTGCTGTTAAACTCCACAGCACACTTTTCACCTGTATAAACATAGCATTTCCTAGACTCTAGCGCCACTTTTCTAAGTTAATGAATGTTTCAGAAAACTTTCTTAAATTAGAAAAGTGGCAGTCTATTGAGAAATGCTTGCATGCCACTGGAGCACATGTTTCCCCCACAACACATGATTTTAGCCGCTTTTGCTGCTGGAAAGCAGAACATCTCCCCGCCAATATTTCCACCCACCTCAGAACGATGGTGCTGGAAACTGGAGGTGAGAATGTTGGCTTTCCACACACTTTTTTTCAAGAGCTCAGAATCAGGCCCTAGGTGTCCTTGCTACCACCAACCTAGCGCAGCATTTCTTTATTAAATTCCTAAACATTGCCTTTTGAGAGAGCGCTGTGTGTTGGCAGAGACATGAATATTGCAATAAGGACTTGTGCCATTTTTTTTTATTGGAGGAAATGTGGTTGCTCCTTAGCATAACATATGTCACCAAAAATGAGCTGGTGTATTGTTCCTGGTTACCCACACAAGTATGTACATTTTTACCATAGAGAACTAGATATAGTTTACACCACCTGCTGGGCTGGATAACCAGGATTAAAATTGAAGGGACCATGCATGAAGACACGAAGCACATCATATCAATGTGATAAACAGTAGAATACTTTGCTGCTTATGGTGAGAACTATATACCAATGAAAACATTACATTTTTCCCCACTTTTTAAGTTCGATATTTGGGTTCCATGTGTTAATATCCCCTCACAAATATCGCCATACAAGAATGGCACGGTTTCTTTGTGGCAATATAACCCATGGAGCCAAATGGAGCGGGGGCCCACCCTGCAACCCCTGCTCCCATTTACCCCATAAATGATCCCCACCAATAATATTGCCTATGGCCTTTCCCGACGACCATATGTATGATGATACTATTGGTGGGGATGAAATTACCTGATACTGATATTTTTGCATATTAGTGCCTGCTATGTCATACTTGTAGTTGTATTGTTTGTATATATATCTCTCTATGCCGGGCCATGGAGCTCTAGAGTAAATTGTGCTCTTTGTGCCTCCTGCAGGTATTATCCAATGGGGCATCCCGTGTCAGTGCATCTTTACTTTCTGGCTGATCATTTCCAGGGATTTTTAATCAAGCATCACGCAACCAATCTAGCGGTCAGTAAGCTGGAGACACTCGAGACCTGGGTGATGCCGAAGAAAGTCTTCAAGATTGCGAATCCGCAAAGTGATTTTGGACGGCTGCAGTTTTCAGAGGTAAGTACTCTTCTCGTCTGATTGCCGTGTAACTGTTTCCCTTTGTTCCCAGCCTAATTTAGAATTTTGAGCACTTGATAAGAGTCTGGATCACTGATGACATTTTTAACACCCCTAGCCTTGCAGCTGAGCAGTCATCTGAATTTATTGGTTTTTCTCTGACATTGGCTTAAGATAGCGAAATACAGTTTAAAGTCTGATTCAGAGTGACAGAACCCAGTGCATAGATTGTTTAATATTTTAATATTTATATATAGTGTGGACCAGATATTTTCCAAATTATGTGTTGTACCTTGTAAACACAACACTTGATGAAATGAGAAATTAATTAAGCAATATGAACCCCAGGGGCCTTAACGAAGGCCCCGGGGCATTACCTGAGTCGGTGAAGCCTCCGCCCCGAGGTTCATATTGCTTTTAGTACCCCGGCCCGCAAGATTTGTGTGACCGGGCACTAAAAGCATTTTTTTCTGTCCGTTTTGGCACAGAAAAAAATTAAAATAAATCCGACCAATAAAATGGCCGCTGGGAAAGGGAAAACGGAGTTCCCTTTCCGTGGAGGCCATTGGAAGCAGGTGCGCTGGAAACAGAAGTATTCCCAGCGTGTCAGCTCCCGGAAAAAAAAGAAGGTAAGTGGAGTTGGGAGGGAGGGAGGAAGGGAGGGCAAAAAATAATAATAATGTACCTGCGTCCTCAGCAGGGTGCGAAGGCAGCCTCTCAGCCGTGGGGAGGCTTGGAGCGGGATGGCCCCGTTTCGAGCCTCCTCATTGGCTGAGGGGCTGCCCCGCCCCCCGCCTGGTACAATGGCCGTGGAATCCCAGCCAACAGATTCCCGGCCAGGTAATGCGTCGGCGAGTGCCAATCAGAATGGTTGTTTCATTCTGATTGTGCCCTCGCCGGATACTAAATAAATAAATGCTTGCAGCAGTCTCTGCAAGAATTTACAGGGGCTAACTTTAATCAATGTTGTTCTTGTAATTCAAATTTCAGCTACCACTGTCAAGGTAATATAGTTCTATACTTAAGTAATAATGCCACATTCCAAGGATATTACCATGTGGCAATGAACGTTGGCCCAAGTTAACAGCAACAGAGCAAAGTAAGTACTTTTATTGAGGGCCTTGGGATCTTACTGCCTGGCAAGAGCCTGAGGAGAGGCATGATTGCTCTTAGTACATTGTGTCCAATGAGGGTTGAATGTTCTTTTTAAAACATACACATACCAAGAAGAAATATTGAAATATAGGGACAGAAGACTTATAACAGCCATGTCTAACATATGCAATGAATTGTCTGCAACAGAGCTGCTAATACTTCAATGTTCTAATGCAGCATTTTAGACCCGGTGCAAGGGATTTACCAGATATTATCGGACCTGATGACCAGGTTAAATGTCCAAACACGGCAAGGGCATTTGGCAAGGTTTATGGGCCCATAAGACCTGGTGTGGTCTGAGGGTAGGGACTTTATAGCTTTCCACATTGCCCTTTCAGTCAAAAGAACAAAGAGTCAGAATTGGATAAATGGCAGCTCAAAGTAATGCCTTTATATGCCTATTTAAGAGGGGGTTTAAAGTTCTCTAGCTCCCTACTTCCTGGGGGTATTGCCCATTTCACTTTTGAGATTTACATTAACATGATTAGGCAGCCAAATGTGGATACAATTGAAATCCACTTGGGCAATCATGGAGATTTGGCTGCAGCTATGTATGGACAGTCCTGTTGATAATACAAACATCTGCTTGGGTGGTCACTGGGATTTGGCTGTGGGTTTGCTCATGGTTGCTGATAGTTTTGGAATGTGGAATTCTGAACAAATTGTGGTCTCCACCGTTTCATAGAGCCCACAGAATGGACGGTCAAAATGTTTCATGAAAACTCTAAGGGCCCGATTTACAAAACAGTTTTAGCATTGGAAAGTCACATTGAAAACAGTTTTTGTACATTAGTCCCTAAGAGTTCAAATTGAACTTAACTATGTTTCCAGAAACTAAAGAGTGCATAACCACATTTTTGCTAGAAGTATTCCATATTTTTCAAGCACGTTCCTCTTTACAGTAAATCACATTCCCGCTGCTGCTGTTCAACTTGAATTCTATCCCTGATAGTTGTTATTGGGTTGTATGCAGAACAGATTCCAAAAGGCAGTTACTGGTGCATGTCTGATTCCTCTGCAGTGATTAAGAACACATCTAAAGGGTCCTGTTAGCACTGAAAGCAAGGATCTGCAGTGAAAGCAACCAAAACCGGCCGTTTACTTCACAATCAATGTGCCTCACAAAATGAATGATCATCTTTTGTGGGTAATTAGGAGAGGTCCACACATGATTCACACTGTTGTTATATATGAAAACGACCAAACATTAATGTCCCATTAAGAAGATAGATGGATGTGAAGTTGGTGCTGTTTATCAAAGTGTCTGTTAGCCGAAGTGCAATTTCACACAGAGATAAATTATCATACAGCAAGCATTTCTTGTGATCCATTACGTTTCGTTGTCTGGCGCTTTGAATGCTTTCATCTGCTCTCCTTGACTTGAGAGAATCATGAATATTTGAAAGTATGATAGCGTTTGAGTTAAATTGTTTACAGAGTGTTCCACCGCTGTGTCTCTCCGCATAAACAGTTGTCATTCCTTTTCTTTCCTCTGGACTGAAGTCTCTTTTCTTTCTTTTCATCCCTGGCTTTACCAAATCCGGAAACAGTGAAAGGAATGCGCAGAGATCTTTTTCACCCAGAAGGGTGCAAACAAGTCTTAGAGTGTGTACACGAGTTTGCCTTTCTTGCGTATGCTTCAAGAAAAGACAGTTTACTTTTCAGTTTGTCCAGGCACATTTTGTAACAAAAAAGATGTTTACATCCAAACACACACACCAAATAAGGTAAATTGTAACGCATGCTTTCATATAAAAAAACAGTTAAATATGTTAAATTGGGATTTTCATAGACTATAAAAAACATGCTTTTGGGAGAAACATATAGAATAGAAATTATCTCCTTCGATTCCATGGTTCTTGGCATAAACTTAGCCCTTAAAGTAGGTGCACTCCACACAAATGTATGGATCAGGGAAACTCAAGATATTCATTTTTTTGTAACTCATGTTCTGTATATATAACTCCATTATTTTGGCCACAATGGGAGTACCACATTTTGTTGGTTTTTAATTTTATTTAATTTGTTATTGCTGTGATTGCTGTGATTGTTCCAAGAACATATTGAAGAAAGGAAGAATGCTTTTTGAACTGAAACCGTATCCTGATGATTATTAGTGACCATGGAGAATGCTGCTTGCCAAACTGATGCATGATCAGTAAGAAGGCAAACTATATATATATATATATATATATATATATATATATATATATATATATATATATATATATATATATAGAGGAGGCTATAGAATCATTGCTTCTGGAAGATAAAGACCCTCCAAATATCTGGGCCAGAGGAAATATCCTGGCCTTTTCATCACGGACGATGGCGTGATCCTGTCCACAACCCCTCAGGGACTGAGATAATCGCTGGCATCCTTTATGATAAAATGCGAGGAACTAAAGTTGAGCCTGAACATAGACAAAACAAAGACACTGGTATTCAGGCCCAAATTTCATAAACATACGAAATTAGATATCAGGGCGGAAGGTGCCATTCTGGAACAAGTGAAGACATAGAACTACCTCGGAACATGCTTTCAAGAGAATGGGAACTGGACGAGCCAGTTGGCTAAGTCCATGGTAACCCTGGAGAAATACAGTGGTGAGACACATGCATTCTTTTAATAGCCATTAGAGAAGGCTTCATCCCCAGCCCTTGACCTGTTTGGGAAACAGGCCTCAGCTGGCGCACTTTTCACGGCTGAACTCTGGGGCACATTGATTTGAAACCATTGAATGTTGTGGAAAATACATTTCTAAAGAGTCTTTTATGGTTCCTCTAGAGCACACCTAATGCCCAGATTCGTTTAGAATGTATGTGTCCCAGTGATGTGGTAGGTGTATCTAAATCCATTGTGTATTGGTTAAGGTTTGGCAGAATCCAGAACTTGTGATCTTTAGGAATGATTTGATATACCTGCTGAGCCTTGAGGGTGCCATGAGTCTCCTGTGTGTGGCACATGTTAGGAAGGGTCTTTCTGACTTGAATGAGAGGACATTTGGCTACACCCCCAGCAGATAAACAAAGTAAAAGCTAGTAGCATAAAAATAAAAGTATTTGACTCATTTTATTTTTTAAACAGGTCATGGCAGTGGCGTGTGGAAACCTTAAACTAGCTTCAAAATAAGTGAGAATATAATTCGATTTTGTCTTTGAAAAATATCTATATTTGATACACCTCCCTCCCCCTTTGCAGGTGCACTGTATATTGGTTTTAAATTGGGCACATTGAAGGTGGCTACAATTACTGCATCTTGGGGGCCAAGAAACTTGGTTTATGCCCTGTTGGTAGAATTTGTGAAGAGACAGTCATCCACTTCCTGTTTCTCTGTCCTAAAACCCAGGGACTGAGAGTCCTATACCATAAGTACTTCAGGCATCCATACTGCCGCTGAGGCCTTGGAGGTAATTAATAGATTTGTTGAACCAGATAAAGTGTGTAGAGTGGCTAAATATATACATTGTGCTTGGCTTTTGAGGCCCAAAGTGTAGCATGGGACATGCTTGCCTGCCTTTTTTCATGTTATGTTCAATGTTGTAACTAATGGGAAGCCTACCCTTGGGGTCTGCGAGTACATTCTCCCCACCACCCCCCAAACTCTCTGATGATTGCCTGTATTATAAGTATTTAGATGAATATGATCATTTGAATGTTATCTTATATCTGGTCATTTCTGCTCTTAAATGTTTTTAGATCTTGTATATGTATAATGTGATGATTTAAAATGTTTTATAACCTTGCCTATTAGAAAATGTGTTTTATTGATGTATTTGCTTTTATGAGCCGAATAAGGGTTATGTTTATTGATTCATAGATATTCATTTTTTAAGAGAGGGAAATGTATAATGTAGCCAAGAGAAATAGAGGCTAAATTACACAACCACTTACACATTTAGACTACTCATGTTCACATGTAGGAATATAACTTCGCTTAGCAATGCAGTTTCTGAATATGTATAATGAGTGCTATTCACGAACATTGATTAGGAATGGAGATTATGGATGAAATAAGCATAGATCTTCACACATATGCAGCCACCACGCTCATTATTCTGCCAACTGAACGATCAGGATAATGCATGTGCTAATACTCTCACATAGACGTCCATCAAGCAGGTTGTTCGAACATACCCGCAGATATGACTAGCGCATAACAAATGCAGATTGAGAATTTCGAATATGAATGCAGATTGCAGATAAATCCATTTTCGAATCCACATGCATGACCAACAAGCTAATTATTTGGACACAAAAATGGGTAATGCATATGCAAATCCACACATGTATGACCGGCATGCATATTATATCACCGTACACACGGATTTGGATAACACATTTCAGAAATACATAACAAATGCAGATCATTGTCAAAGCATGTCTAAATCCAAACATATATATGACTGTGCTGCATTTTAATCAAAAATACAGAATACTGGAACTTGGTCACATATAAACAAATAGGTGAAGTTTACATACTCACACACACAAACACAATCTCTGTAACCCTGCCTCTGAAATTGCCCCTATGTTCAAACAGCTGTGGATTATGCATCCTCACACATAGTAATCGGCACACGTTTGCTATTGTCGCACACAAACTTTACACACGCACACACAAGCAGTCTCTCTGAAACTCAGTGAAGTGAGGAAACTGGAATATATGTGACACATTTACCATTTACAAAACAAGGAATTCATTCACTTTTATTTTTACAAGGTTTATACAAAACATAAAGTGTACACACTTTAGAAATGCCATTGTTAGGATTACAACAAACACTCAGCCCAACTCAGCCCATTATGTTTCAAATCCATTGCATTACATCACCCTGGAAAACTGTTGAACAACAAAGACTCTTTTTTAATAATATTACTGATGTGAGTTACCTAATAATTATAGCAGCCTTAGGTTTGACAATCCTGATCGCACCAACTCAACTCTTCTCCATCCCAAGATTCATAAACTGAGAAATATGAGTGGTTAATCATGAAATAATTATAAATCACCACATTAAAAATATTTAAAGTGCGTGGAAGTTTTGGGGTATTGCGAGTTAAGGTATATTTTATAGTGTTATGGGCTATTTTTAGACTGAGTGTATTAGCCTTCATTAACCTTAATTTTGTCATGTCCAATGCTGGGTCACTACTTGCTCTTTGGATACTTAATTAAATGTATTGAAACTTTGGTGTTCAACGACATAGTGATATATGCTTGCCAATGTGTAATGCATCAGTGGTTTTACCACCCATAATCCACCTTGCGTATACCATATCGGTGACTCATTTTCCACAATTCACAGGTATGTCATATTGTGGATTTCAAAGGAATAGAAATCTTACAATATACAACAGGTCAACTAGAGTCATTGTTCTCTTGGCATGGCAATCAATTCAAAGGAAAGAACAATACTATATGAATAGTTCTCCACGCAAAGAGCTCTAATCTGTGGAACAATGTGAGCTGGCCTTTGCAGGAAAAAGCTGTTAATTCATTTAATCAATCACCTTTTTTTTATTTTACATCAGCAGCCCACCTTAACAGAAAAAGTAAACACACCACTGGTAAGCATGCCCATATCCATTGTTACACATTGCAAGGAATAGTCGAGAAACCACAGTGCATCTACAGAACTGACTTTTGTGTGTGCTGATTTATGACACTCTCCCGATAGGATATTGGGAAGGACAAATTGTACAAAATCAGAATATGAACCAATGTTGTAAGGAGGTTGAAATCCTGCTCTAGTACACCAATGATTTGCTCCTCGTTTAGGAAGGAGACATTAATGGACAGGAGAAATGACTTTGGGAAATAAAGAAGACAATGGTTCATATACATACAGTCTGCATTCAAATGAATACCTTTGTCATGGATGTGACTATACAAATCTAGCAATTAGCATATTCAGTAAACATGCCTTTGAAACTGTTGTGCTATATTTAGATATATCTAACCCTACACATCTCACACAGAACAGGGACAACCTATTTAAAAGAAGACGGTATTATACTAGAGCTATCGATTAGAAAAATGAAGCAAATAAAGTTCTCAAAATATTTCCTATTTGGGGAACTTTAAATACGTTCTAGATGTTGACTATAGTAGTCATTCCAAGGGGTAAGTGCATGAACATTTGATACGCAGTCCAAAATGCATTCATCACTACTCATAACAATTGGAATACGTTGATCAAAGAAGTCCTCAATAAATAACATAGGGCCCAATTTACACAAAAAATGTTTCAATGTGAAAACATCATTGAAAAACACGTTGTAAATCAGGCCCATAGAGTTCTAAGCCATTACACAGATTAAGATAGTTCTTTAGTTATGTCCCAGTCAGTAAACACAAAGATTACATAACATGAAGCACATCTCGGTTGGCAGTTATGCAAGCAATATAACCTGAGGATGGGGGGCATTACCAGTACACTTTTTTCTCGAGTTGAGAGATGGCATTGCAACCGTTTCTCAACATGAGGAAAATGTGGCCACCAGGGATCGGGGAGAAAGGTCTACGTCTTGTCCCTTCTCTCTTTCCATGACAGCATTAAACATGTTTTAAAATATATAAAGAAAGGAAATGACTGCCATGGATCAGGACTAAGGGACTACACATAGTACATTCTCCCTGTCCATGACGGCCAGACGGAGAAAGGAAAGGAACAGCAAGGGACGCGGCACACATCTCTCACACAGGTAAGCCCTACCTGGCAGTGTAATGACCGGGTGAGGGCCAATTAGATTGATTGTAACAATCTGATTGACCCTCGCCGGGTGATAATTACACAATAGAACCCGACGAGGGGGGGAATTACCCGACCAGTAATGCCCACCCTCCGAGGGTTCGAGTGCTATTAGTACCCAGGCACATCGTACCAGAGTACTAATATAATGTTTCCTCAAGTTGTGAAATGGCATGGAAACCGTTTCACAACTTGAGAAAAAAATAATAAAATGGCTGCCAGGGACCAGGGGGATGAGACTAGACATAGTCCCTTAGTCCCTTCTCCCTTTCCATGATGGCCATAAAAAAAAGAGCCGCCATTTAATGGGCGAAGGGACTACGCATAGTCTCTTCTCCCTTTCCATGGCGACCGGGGAAGAAAAGAAAAGAACTCTGAGGGACTTGCGCTCCCAACAGAGCACAGTTGGTAAGTCTTTCCTGGCCGGGTAACAACCCAGCAAGGGCCAATCAGATTGATTGTTGCAATCTGATTGACCCTCACTGAGTACTGATTAAACAAAGCAAATTATGGAACAGTGAGAAAGATGTTTACTGTATAAACTATTTATATATCTGTGAAAGTTTGTATGTTTGGGGTTGGCTGGGCTGAAATGTTGGCACAAGGTCAGCATACCAGTCTGATGTGTACTAACAATAGTTAAATTTGACCAACCCCGCTCATATGTCCTGGGCGATTTCGGGAGATTGTTGATTTGGCGATTGTTTGTCGGCATTCCAGTCTGGTGTGTAATGGTGATAGTGAAATCTGACCACTGCCACCCATATGCCCTGCACAGGGCAAGGTCTGGCCCTGTGCTATCAGATTTGTGAAAGTTTGTTTCTATGTTCGGGGTTGGCTCCCGCCCTTGACAGTTGTTGGGCTTAAATCTTGGACCAAGTACGACATACCAGTCTGGGGTGTACTGGTGATAGTGCAACAATTTCACAAACCCCACCCATTTGCCCTGCAAAGGGTGGGGTCCGGCCCTATGTTACCAGTATAGGTGGTTTTGGGAGATTGACGATTTTGCTTTTTATTCAAAAATAGGAAGTTAGGACACAAGGTCGACATACCAGTCTCATATGTACCGGCGATGGTGAAATTTGACCAACCATATCCATTTGCTCTGCTGACAGGGGTGGAGAGGGGTCCGGCCCAGTGCTATCAGTATAGGCAATTTCGGGAGATTGCCGATTTTCCAATTTTTCAATTTTTCAAAAATACGAAGTTATAACACAAAAAAACATACACAAGGCTTTAGCAGACCCTCACCTTCATGTCAGCTACAGACCCGTGCAACGTCGGGTGGTAGCGCTAGTCTTAATTATTTCCAAATGTTTGGCTCTGGTACAGTTCTTACTAGTGCTCATACTTAACAACAGCATCTCTCTCTTACGCAGATGAATAGAGGCAGTGAGTGATCTCTGCAGAACCTCGACTGCATTGTGCTTTCCCCTGCACCTGTCCTGGAAACAGGGAGGCGGTGCATTGGAAACAGAGTAAGGGACCACCACAGCCAGGAGGAGCATATCTTTTTCTGAATCAGGGGTGCACACTTGGAAATCGCAACCACTGCAATGACACAACAGGACCCACAAAAGATATGATCGCAGAAATCTTTCAGCCAATGATTTACTTCCTTATATCATGCCACCCACAGACTGTGGGAGTTTTGTTTTCACTTTCATATCCCCTTATAGACACAGATGAACTAATCTTATGTTAATCTAGCCCAAAGTATGCCTACTTTTTCAGCAGAGTCCATGTGATATATGTATTAACCTACATACCTGCATGCAATATGCCCCAGATGAATGTGCACGCTCTGTGCATTGTTCCCATTGTGCTGTGTCATCTTCTACATGTTTAGAGCTATGCAAGAGAAGAAAACAATGTAAAATAGAGGTTCATCTACATTTCGATGGATACTTAAGCCTTGTCGACCATGGATATATTTGGATAATGGCATGCCACTTAAGGTATTGCCTGAAGTGAAGCTAGGGCCAAACGTTGAGGAGGGGCCATTATCCCAGCAGTTATGACCTCTCCTAAATTCTTTATGGATTTTAACAATTTAACATACTAGGGTGATAGCAAAGCTCTAAAAGCATTGCATGCAGGTGACACTGCTTCAAGTGCTTACTCCATTCCCAACCGACATTCCCACCTCTGAGGCAAAGCAAGACTTGTTGGGAAGAAACCTTTGTAATGTGGACAGACTGTCTTCTGCATGGGACAGAAAGCAGAAACATAAGGGAAGAGAAAATGTGTGAACATAGGCAGAAAGACACACACAGTGCAGTGTGTGTGTGTGTGCATGTGCACACACCCCATCTTCTTTTTTCCCATCACATTTCTGCATATGCTTCCCTATAACCTAACCCTCAGTGATCTCCCTCTCCTCGAAAAGAGACAGCGATCAGTGTCAAGAAGGAGTGGATGAAGTGAATGGTGTCACAGGAAGAAACAACAGAGGGCCTGGCAAATGTGAATGAGGGAAAAGTGAAAATGAAGACTCGAAGAATTGTTTGTGTTTGCTGTAACTGACTCCTCTGATGTTTCACAGCTGCAGGGCTCTGCTGCTGTTCCTCTTTCACACTTCTCCAGTAGTGCCCTCCCCTTCTGTCCTACCAGCTGTTAGTAGCAAATGCAAGGGTAATTTTGACGTGATATGATATGATATGGTATTTATAAAGTGCCTATACACAAGTGTTTGATATCGAAGAGCAGGTTGCACTGAGAGCCATGTCAGAATAGGCAGGGTTTTACCAGTAGTTATTAACCCTATTTTGAGCATGCTGATTGATTGACAGGTGGTCAAAAATGTAAACCATGTGCTAATTGACTTTGTGTACCATTTAGCAAATTTGAGATTATCCTCTAATTTGATGGACTGGTGCTAACCTATCTTTTATGTTTGCTTAATGTTCTTTTATGTTTGCTTAATGTTCTTTTATGTTTGCTTAATGCGTGCACTTGTTGTTGCAGTCATGAGCAGTGGACTGGAGATTAGAAGGCAGCATGTATTAAACGAAGCAGTGACTTTAATGTGCTTATGTTTTTTTTAAACAGCTGGCAATACATTTAGAGATTCCAGGGAGTTAGTATTATTTTCTTTTTTTAGTTCACTATCTTTTGGCTCATTCTTGCATGGTCCATTCTTCTTCTTTACAGGCATCCTGGGATATAATTTCTGTATTTGAGTGTGTCTAGAATCTCCATAGCATGAGCTGTTTTCAGACAGCATCATTATCTCTATTTGAAACAATTGAGATTGTATTTTTGCCAATTAGGCCAACGATTTAGAAATGTTATGAAGTAATCATTATACAATGTAATCCAATTGCATGATGACTGAGACCTTCACCTACACCATTATTACACTTTGCTGCTCAGCATATACCAGACTCCTTAACAACGTTCTTATTGGAAATTTAAATTAGATGACAGGTGCATTAAATGTGAAGAGAGCACCAATCACCCTCTACCTATTAAAATCTTTGTCCAATCTTTAGAATTATTTGGCAGAATCTAGACACATATGTACAAGTTGTACTTATTCCTCTCATTCCATCATTATTCTGGGGTCTAGGAGAATGTAGGCATACACATTGGGAAATGTATCTTTATTTCATTGGCAATCCCAACCTCCAGGCGACTGTGATGAATTAAGGCATTGTGTCCCTTCACACCAAGGTGGAGCCCCTTTCTGTGAGGCTAGGGAGATGAGCCCACTCTGCAGCACCCTCCCTAGGTGTTAAAGCACATGGGACCTTCCCTGAAGAGACTCCCCCTTACGGGGTGAAAAACTCCTAATCCCACAAATCCCAATTCCCTGTTGTGTCCACTATGGCCTACATGACAGGCTCTACAGTGCCAGAATTATTTGTATATCAAGGCTGGGACAAAGAAACTCCTCAGAGATACCATTATCTTGTTGGAAATGAACACATCCCTTTAAATCCAAATATACAACGCATTGAGACGAGTATGTTTAATGACTTACCCTAGAGAGAGAGAGAGAGAGAGAGAGAGAGAGAGAGAGAGAGAGAGAGAGAGAGAGAGAGAGAGAGAGAGAGAGAGAGAGAGAGAGAGAGAGAGAGAGAGAGAGAGAGAGAGAGAGAGAGAGAAATGCATACATAGACTAGAGAGGGCTCTGCGCAGCGTAAGGTAGAGAGGAGGCAAAGTAAGCACCAGTGAGGTGAACCACAAGTTTCAAACTTGTCCGCTAGAGCCAGGTTGCAATGTCAGTACAAGAAAGCAGCAAGGCAGAAGCCCAGAACAAGAGACTGGTACGCCAATAGCCACAACACAATCCCAGTGTGAGAGACCGGCAAAAGAGAAACTGAGAAGACGGTGGTAGCCAGACCACAGAAAGCCCATGGTGGACAGACTGTCTCAGAAACATCACCAATACCACAACATATAGAGAATCCAAGCGCTTTCCACCCCTCAACAGAAGACCAGAACACTGTATGGGAAAAAGAGACCACAAAGAGAAGCACGCATGTAAAGGCAACAGAACCACACTCAGAAGCCGGAGAAGAGGTCACCGAGAAACAAGGCTCCCAAGGACGTTCCCTTCATCATAGAAGATAACAGGGAATGCAGGAACAATGGTAGATTGAAAAGGGATCATTATATCATACAAATCACTCATCCCAGTAGAAATTATGAGACAGTCTTATCTTTGAAACAGATGAAACTAAATTGTTGGGAAATAAGAGAGATGAATTACATTGTGAAAAATGATCATTGGAACCTAAATTGTTGTGATTCAAGAGAAATACTATTGTCATAAGAGAGAGAAACTGAAGTGTATCACTGAACCAAGTAAATGAGCAAGTACAGCAAAACAAGGCGAATTGTAATTCATCCAGAGAGAATACGCTGGAACTGATAAACAAAACTCTGTCGCTTGGAAATGAATGTCAAAAAGGGGCTCTCAAGATGAAGGGGAAAGTACCAAAAGCAATACAAGAATTACAGAACCTAATCCAAGAAATCTCAAGAGACTATTAGAGACTTTCAGATCCAAAAAGAAGGCTACAGATTGGTACTAATGTACCAGGTATTAAAGTACCCTTATGGAGAAGGGAGACATTTTCTGGATATAGGTTCATTTTCATAGTGGTAGGGTCAGTTAGGCTAGTTTTGGACTACAGACTGTTTCATTTGGACATTCACGACTGACTGACAAGCACCTTAATTAGAAATATAGGCAGGGACTACCCATAAAGATAGGGAAAGTTAGTCCTTGTCTTTGTATCCTTTATTGTAAAACAAGTTTGTGAATCATGTCCACAAATGTCGGTTTCTTTCTTCTGACTTGCCACACTACACAGAACAAATTCTTGAGGAAAGTGTAATGGTTGTCGTCTGTCAACCCCAGTGATGACCTGAGGCGCGAGATGGGTGTCCTTACCACAGCCTGCCAGGCACAAAGGAGGTTTTTAGAATGTTTTCTTAAAACCCAATTTGATCCCTCAATATACCATATTATAGGGAATGCCCTTACAGGGGTTGTCTCCTCCCCCATACAGAATAAGTTCTGCTGGTATTCAAGCCGGTTTGCTTTAATGAAAAAGTGGGGTTATGGGGAGGAACCTGTTATTAGTAAATCCAAAACTGCAATGAAAGAGGCTGCATAAAATGTGGGCTATAGAAGTAGAGCATTGCAGAATCCAGACCTGAATTGAAATGTTATCATAATTAAAGTTCTATATAAATACTTTTTGGATGTAGTGCCAATACATTGTATAAGCAAAACAAATTCTCAAGAATGTAGAAGGAAGCCCTGAGGATTAGGCTAAATGTGTGACCTTTAAAGGTTAGAATGAACTGGATAGGTACAGATAAGATGTGTGCTTGCAGTATGGGCAAATATAAGTATCTTATGCACTTTTTGATAACTGGTAAACCTTTTATTGATTTCAGAAGCAGATGGCTTAGGCTATATTTTTAGTAAAAAGGATATTAGTTCATGCACTGAAGCCATGCTCTTGTCAATGCAGACTACGAACAATGTTTTACATTATGTAAACGTGTCTTTTAGACGAGTATTTATAGACTTTTATGTTAGATTAGATTATTTATGATGTATATGGTATTTTGTTGTGTTGTGCCGTTTATAAATTTGTTAGTGGATAATTTCAGAATGAAGAGTTTACTACTCCTACTGAAGAAGAGGAAAACAAGTATCATCTCTCTTGGCAACCTGACAATGTTGTGCAAAAGCTGGAGGCAACGTAGTGTCACTGCTTAACAGACAAACCTGTATCCGGGCCATAGTAGGATCATGCACACACAGTGTGTACCCAGAGAGCAGAACTCACTTCCTGAAGATGGATTTACTTCCTGAATGTGGGTCATGTAAACAATCTCCCATTCCGAGGTGTAACATTCTAAATTGAGGCATACATTAAAAGAGAGAGTGAAGCAAACTGGTGCACAAAATAAATGTATTTCAAGAAGACACATTCATAAATGTCATAGTAGTACAATAAATTCATAGTTAGAACAAGCACATATTGTGATTGCATAGGGCCATGCTGTCAAGTCACCACTATTCTATTTACCTCACAGACAAACATTCATAGAAAAACATATTCCCCCTCAAAATACACATACACATGCAAGACATGACAGTGAGAGGGAGGCAAACGGGGCAACCGAATGGTACTGGCAAGGGGGGATGTGGAGCAGAGGGATTACACAATGGTGTATAGTGTAATATCACTGTAACAGGTGATGCAACTTAAAGGTTGTAGAACCTATCAAATGTGCCCAGATATGTGAGGGGTGACTTGCTCTTCTGAATCACCCTTTCAAACGTGGTGACTGCTTACAGGTCATGCAATACACACTTTCCTCTGGTTTACAGCAAGATCTCTACATTCAGAGGATGTTTCCTTTAACAAACAGCAAAGCCTTGCAGAGAAATCACAATGCTCCCTTCTGTAAACCGACTGGCCAATACTATAACGTAATAAAATATAATAATTTGAGCGCATTAGCTTGATATCTACAGCGCTATGTATGCTCTAAATTGTTTAATTCCAAAAGGAAGTGCACCAAAAAACAATACAGAAAGAAAGGCACATGGGTGTTTTACAGGCCCAATATACATTGCTATTGAGCCCTATCAGCAAATTGTATCAATCCCGAATGCTGGAGTCCCACAGCATGATTTCAGATGAAGAAGTATGCAAGCCCTATAGTACAATTCCAGTCAGGAAATCCTAAAGCACCTTTATCTATAGAGGCCATCAACGTGAGACAGGAGAAGTGAAATAACACCTGATTAAAGATCATTGCAAGAATTGAACCAACAGCAGTGCATAAATGATATAACTCAATTTAAAGCCATCCAGTCTACAATCTTTATTGATTTTGAGCTACTTCACAAGAGACCAATTATCATCCACAGAGATACACTTCATAAGGGATGCACAGTCCAGGTAGTTCATTATTGGCAGGTGCGTCACGCCCAGGACATCATCTATGTCTGTACCGCTTTGATCACCTATACAATTCCTGAAAAGTAGCCACAATGTCAACATTTTCATGTGCACTCACCCCATACAGTCCTTCATTCAAGTAATCATTCCTTGCGACTTTTCTTTCTTTATATTCAGCTTCAAAAGCTGATCTGCCTTTTTGCCATGCTATACTCTCCTAATATTGTTATCTTAGACTTGTTATTGAGAAGTCCTCCACCTGTTGTAAAATCTTATTCAGATCTTATGTGGCTAGGTTAACCCTCATTAGTCTTCAAGGAGTTATGTAGTGGGCAAATGTGATCTCCAGTTTATTTAATTGCACACCTAGTCCCAGATTCCCTCGAAATCCGTGCAGGTGTGGTATTAGTTTCAGACATACCTTGCATTGTGCATGCACAGGTTTCCAGTTGTTGCTCACAGATTCTCAAAGGATCTTGAGAGATGCTCTGTGGGGACCGGGCATCTGTGTATAGCGCTCACAGCTTCCCCACTTCTGAATCCATCAGTGATGGACTCTTCTCTGTCAATAATGTATTCATTGTTTAAGGATGGTTGTAGGCCTGGTATCAGACCTCAACCATCATCACAAACCCAACAGTTTTTACAATGATCTTCCTTTACGGGCTTGTCCCTGTAAATTTATTTATTTTCGTCTTAAAATCTGATTGAAAGCTAGTAATGGAAAACGTATTGGAAATACATTCATTGCCTCCAGGCAATGGAACTCCCTCCCACGCACCCTCAGGGCTGAACCTTCACACCTCGCTTTTCACAAAGCCATCAAATCCAGACTATTTGAATAAATACTCATACACACCGCCACTAAGAAATTACCCGGCCTCTTCTGTGTGTATGACGACAAACAACTGCATGTTATACAATCTGGTTATGCAGCCCAATATGTAACCTTGGGGCTGCAACAACACCTATGTAACCATCTTGTGCATATCTAAACACATATATTGACTAATGTAACTTAGCTGTTCTTCCTGTAATGTAACTAAGATGTTGCCTTGTAAGAGTGCCATAATGTCTCTGGGCTGCTTGCACGCTTTATAAATGCAAATAAAGAAATAAATACAATAAGTCATGTTTCTTTTAAGTGAAAGGGAATACAGACACCTGTCAGCATTCCACTCACCCGCACTGACCCGAGAAGAGAGCACAAGCAGAGGCAGAACACGTGTATGGCACACTTAGAAGCTCATACCCCTGAGAATCGGGATATACTTTCAAGTGGGCATGTCATGTCCCCTCTATTCCCAAGAAATGTTCAGTGTATGTGTCATGATATTACTCCTGCTCTGCTTCTATTGATTTCTAAAACGTACTCAACACCTCACTACTACTGAACTAGAAGTGATCCCATTTATTAAGGTGAGACAGCCCTCTTTAACTTAGCTGAGCTGAGGGCATGCTATACTCTTCCAGAGGGTGTGTGAAGAAACATTCAAACAACAATAGTACGGAGATATCAAAATAAAAGATGACCCAAACAAGGTTCAATAGAATAGGAGTCTTTAATTAAGCTAAAAATACATGCAACTATTAAAAACTATAACAAACGCCCCTGTACGAGAAGACACCAGAATGCAGTCTTTGGAATTAATGAGGGAAGACTGAATCTGAATAGAGGGGTAGCCAGGAAACAATGGCTGCAGCAATGTTCACGTGCAATGAAGAAGTCTTTAAGAATGTAAGGGAGTGGGGTTTTAACTGTCAATGGGGCACTTTACGGCAGGCCAGGGGAATGTATTCACTTTGTGTAGATTTGAGGCTTGCGTCTGATGCTCAACAGTGTTGATGAGGGGGTTAGCAGCTTTCTGAGGTGGCAATTCAGCATTGGGTGGGTGCGCTGGCTGACTGGACCTAACACATGGCGTGGTTCAACAAGCAGCAACTATACTTGACATTAAGAGGCTTGTGAAAGGTATGCACAGTCTGGGTTTCCATAGCTCATAAGTGGTTTGAGCCAGGGGCCAGAGCCCAGATCTTTTTATTTATTAATGAGTTGATATGAACCCCAATCCAGGGTCACAAAGGGTGATATCCTTTTTCTGCCCTTCCCAGCCAGGAAGGTTTCCAGATAGACCTTTCCCCCTCCAATGAGCAAAATCCTGGGTACCAGTGTTCTGTTTGCAAGTTGGTCTTGTACAACAGCAGTTCGCCCATTTCATGCACTCTCTGTGCACAAATATGCAGTGCCTGCTGCGCAAATGGAGGTGTACCCACTTGCATGAGGACTTTTAACTCTACCTCTCTGCCCTTTACTCTCTCAAGTCTTCGCTAGATAAAGCGAAAAAAGGGAATTCTACCTAACCCTCATTGACTCTCAATCCAACCATCCGTGCCAGCTACAGGGCACCCTACACTCACACCTCCTAGGTCTATGACTATCAACTCCACACTCACAGCTAATGACCAGCTGAAAACTGTGCTGCAAAAATGTCAGAAATTAGAGACTCGCTCCTGACCTTCATCACACTATCACCTCCTGAGGGTAGACTGTCTATTGCGCCTAGAAAATAGCAAAATTGCTATAAGCTGGAGGGTCTGAAAGCTGCCTAGCAGAATGTGCACCTGTGGGCCCTTATATATGTATTTTGGCAAGTTCGGGCCCATATGAGTATAACCCCACCAATACCAGTTTGTAAAACACAGAGCACCGCCTGAAAATGAGAATAGTTAGAAGATCAGATATGCATGTCAGAAGCCGTTTGATACTCCTCCTAAAATTTCAAGTCTGGCAGATTTGCCCTGGCAGATGAAAATCCATCACATGTATGAGGAAACGTGTTCCTACAAAATCTGTTCCCTCTTCTTGAGATTTGACAGGGAAGTAATTGCACCATTCTGAATTTGATGTCTAATGTACACAATTTCCGAGAGAAAGCAACATAGGGATAGAGTTTCTGGGTCTGATAACAAGTTGTTTCTCTGTAGTAGGCAGGCATTGGTTGCCGACTAGCCGTAGCCTTAAATGTTATTACTAGCTGACGGTCATGTCATCTTCAAAGAAACAGTGGCCTGCAGAGTTACAAAAACAAGCACATTTGTAGCTACATGTGTGGGTCTGTTGTAAGTTTGACTTACTCAGTTACAAATGTTCAGTATGCTTGCTCTGGAGCTGTACTGAGCTGTACTAAGATAAATCTTTCCCTATGATGCATTATGGTGTAGGTCTTTGGTCTTTGGTGTCCCACATCAACCACATCAACCACAGTTCATAGATCCCTATTGGTGGAAAGCCTACTTAGGATGCACAGAAGACTAAAGATGAAGCCTTCTCATCTCATACCACATCCTTCTCTCATGCTAACACAACCTCCTTCTCTTCTTATAACACACCCACATCAGATGTTATAAACACCCCCTCCTCAGATGTCACCTCATCACCTGATGTTAAATCCACCTCCTCCTCCTCTCTCTAATCACACTACCACCTTCAGTACTACCTAATTACTACTCATATTGCCCTCCAACTCCATTACATTGCTCCCCACAGCATGCGCCAACATCTTACATTCTCAAACAAAAGCTCTTTGTTTTTATAGTATGCCCTGTGACTGAAAATTAGGTGAGTATTGTGACTCACTCCCTGTGTGCACCTGGGATCTTTTTGGTGGGTCCTAGGGACTGGATCAATTCTATAATTGGCCTGTTGGCCTTTTTCGATTTTACTCTTTTGCCCCTGACCTAACTGGCTATTGCCTGTGCTACACTGAGCTTTAGTACTTCTAGCATCAATTGTAATGACAGATTGTGCACTGGATAAGATTGGTTAATACTGTATTTCACTGGGTGTCTGAGGAATTATCAATATTGTATGTGCAGTGAAAGAAGTCCTTGACCAGGAACAATGCCATGTGCATTCTGTCACTGGACTCTCCTTGTTTGCGAAGTCACAAAGTAGCAACAATGTTTGTGTGGACTGTTAAAGAAGAATGATTTGATGTGCCAAGGCATGGGGCAAATATATCTTAACAATCGTTACTGTCAATTCATCTATACAACCCAGGACATCATATCCACCCTTTTGTCCTCTCCTCCTTCTCCCTCTACTCTCTCCTCTACCTTCAGCCCGATGTGTCCTCCTCCCCTCCCTCTTTCTCTTCCTTTCATCTGTTCTCCCCTGACAAGGTTTCTAGACAAGTCTGATGTATGAAAGTCTCATCAAAACAGGTTCTTCCCTGTTCTTCAGAAACCATCAAGGACCACATTGACACCCTCGCTCCTGCCCTGGCTGAATTCTGCAACCACTCCTTACCCACGGGAACCTTCCCTTCTCCCCTGAAACACTCTCTTGTGCACCATCTTCTCAAGAAACCCTCAGCCGACCCCTCCTCCCTGGATAAATGTCGCCCGATCTCCATCATTCCTTTCCTGGGCAAACTCCTGGAAAAGCTGGCCATATCCCAGCTTAATCTTCAGGGTGAATATGTTGATTGTCTCAAAGATCATCAGTCTGGCTTCAGAGCAGCCAGAAGCACGGAAACTGCTATCCTGAACATCTGTGAAGGTCTGCTCTCTAACCTTGATTCTAATCTCCCCTCTGTCTTCATCTTACTCGTTCTCTCTTCTGCCTTTGACACGGTCAACAATGCCATCCTGCTCAATCGCATCTGTGATAACCTGGGTATCACCGATCAGGCCCTGGCCTGGCTGACCTTGTTCCTCTCTGATCGACCCTCCCAGGTCCAACTTAGGTCCTTCCTTTCCTCGATCTCACTCTCTACCTGTGGTGTACCCCGGCCTCCCTTGGCCCTCTTCCTGCTCCCACCTGTGAGGCTAAGAACCTCTGGGTCATCTTCAACTCCACACTCTCCTTTTCTACTCACATCTCTGACGTCTCTACGAAGTCAAACTACCAACTGCACCTCCTCAGAGGTATTATTCCTTTCCTCTCCTTCCCCCAGAAGGTCAATGTCTCTAGAGCTCTGGTTCTCTCTAGGCTGGACTACTGCAAAAGCCTCTTTCTAAATCTGCCTGCTTCTACCCGCCGCCCTCTGCAACTCAACCAGATTAGGACTGCAAGACTTGTCCTTGGCCTCAAGCACAGGGGTCACATCTCTCGAGCACTGACTTCTCTGCATTATCTCCTAGTGGCTGCAAGGATTAAGTTCAAGACCATCTGCATTTTCCACACGGCTGTCTGGGGTCTGGGTCCTTAATAGCTCCAAATCTCTCTTTGTAAATACCTTCCTACTCGAGCTCTTCGCTCCTCCACCTCAACATCCCTCAGGGTCAGTTGCTTCTCCAAGCAACAAGTTGGTGGTAGAGCTCATTCTTTGGCTGGGGCCTCCCTCTTGAACAGCCTCCCTGCCTCTCTGAAACTTGAGGAGAACCACCTCCAGTTCCTGAAGCACCTCAAGACCTTCCTCTTTGCTCCTGTCTTCTCTCTTCCTCTCCCCTGCTGATTTCCTGTCTGATACTGCACTGGTCACCTGGCTACCCTCTGATTTCAGGCCCAGATCACTGCCCACCAGTTGCACACCCACATTGCTTCCCGGCAACCCTTGCACTTTGGTCTGTATCTGTAACCCTACAGTCCCCCTACCTGCACTTTTGGACACCTGCTGTCTGCACATATCCGTGCACCTGCCATCTGTTGCCCGCAAGTCTTGTTATTGTGTTGATCCCATGTACAGCACTACCCCCTCCCCTTACCCCTGGCACTTTTCCCCTCCCCTGCACTTGCGCAAACTCAATGTCAGTTGCCCTACTGAACCATGGGAGTTGGGCGGGTCTGGACTGCCATGACTAGTCTGCGGGGCAGCTTACGTATGTCCCCTGCTGCGTGCCGAGAAGTAAAGTGAGGAGACAAGATAAACACTTATATCACCCCAACCCCAGAATCCACTGGGACGGGGTAGCACCCGGCCCCTTGACTCACCACTTTGTTTTCCCCAAAGTTCATTCAAGGCTGTAGCAGAAGCTGATGCAACAATCCAAAGGACCCAGGCATGACCTTTTACAATATACACAATTGCTTTATCGTCACAGGACAGAAGATTTCCAAACCGGCCAGAATTCTTGCATTGCAGGCACACAGGTAAACGCAACATAATGATTCCTTTTCCAGACTGACAATCGCGGCATAACCAATAATCTGGTAAAAAGACTGAAGCACTCAGCTCAATGAAGGTCATTGGAATTGTACAATGCAGGCTAATTGCCTGTTGAGGTTTTTCAGCAGTAATCCACGACCGCCCGCGATATGAACCCTGAATTTTGTGCTCCACTTACATCTACAACAAACCCCTCTGAATAGTTCAGGGAAAATTAACCTTGTCATGTTCTGTATAGTGAAGTGATAATGGGAGGTCAAGTTCAATAGAGCTAATGATGGATGTGACAAAGGGATACATTATTTAGGACATTAGAATGCATTATCTGGGCACTAGCATGTCAGTATTTCTTCTGTTATTTGTCATAGCATTGCTATGCTTTATTTCAAGTTGTCAATTCTAAATGCTATGATGAACCTACCTAAACTGCACTAATACATAGATTACTCTTATCATCAAGATTGATAACCTGTGTATATGTTATGAAATCAAAAACACTATTGATTGTTTTCCATATATAGGGGTGGAAGTCAGAAAACCACATTCATCATCTGCTGTACTGCCAATGGCAGTCCACTGACATTAAAAATCTAAAAATTGTTTGCACAACATGAAGCATTGCTGCGATGCAATCTAACGATCTATGTGTGAGAGGTTTGTAGTGAAGGTGGCCATGGCATGGAATTCAGGAGCTAGGCAAAGTTCAGTTATCAGCGATAACAGATCTCTAAAGTGGCAATGGTCACAGAAAGCTTCCATGTAGCAAAGAAAACATTTGTGAAGCTAAGTGTACTATTTGTCATTCCTTTAATAGACTAGGGTTGGGGTATCTCAAAACATAGTGACGTGCTGCATATTTCAGACTCCCTCCACATGCGTTTTGATCTTCTTTGGGGAACGTTGCCTATGTCACCAGCACCCAATTGGTCATGTGAGGAGCTTGTACGCACACATTCCCCAATGGTCCAAGCCCAAGTTCGATCAGTAGTCCATTTGTCACAACTCCTTTTCAATGGGCCTCATTACGAGTTTGGCGGTAAAACCCACCAGTAGGTGGGAGGCTACCGCCAACCAGTAACACCGCTTCCAACGCCCGATATCCCGGTGCTATCAGTATATCATAAATTGCGGCGGAACAGTAAATCCCCATTCCCATGGAGTCACGGGAATGGGGAAACTGAAGCAATAGCACCGTTGCTAATCATGACGGTGCTTCAGTTAAATTAAATCACTGGCGGTAGTGACCTGAATTCCCGGCAGGTCAGGCCTGCCGGGAGTACTGTGCCACTGCCAGCAGACTGGTAGTTTGATGGTTTGGAAAGGGTGCCCGGTGCGTTGCTACCGGCACCCTTATTTCCAGAACACCAAACTTATAATGAAGCCCAATGTGGGTATTTCCTGATCTCACCATGCCTGGTTCCACTGACTGTCTGTGAGCTGCAAACAGTGAATGCAACCAACCTCCTCTGATCCAGAGAGTCAGGACCTGAAAGGCATGACTTTCACCATCACATCATAGGTAAGACGTGGCATGTAAACATACAGTCCCATGTGGCTATGAGGGAAAATAGTTTCTAGACCACAACCAATGTGTGGATGAATAAACAAGAGATGTTTGGATCTTATATGTTGATCTGAAAAGAGTTATTATGGAGGCAGTGGAAAAGCAAAGATATATTATTCATATTGCATGAGAGTAACCAGTACAAAACCTTGTGAGGCTAAGGGTGAGAAACGAATAGGGCGTATCTATCTGTCTCATTAGTATTTATGTCCATTTGTATTTATTTGTAATTTTAACATTGACATTCAAAGAAAAATTACAATTGAGACATGAAAGCCTAAAATCACACCACCAAGCCAGAACTGTGCACAAAACAAGAATAGACTTAATGACAGTGAATGAAATAGGTTTTGTCTAAAAATGAAAAGCGGTTTATCAACAAAAGATTAATGGGTTACACACATATGTGTCTGGAAATGTGTTTGCATCCCACCATGACACCGACTTCTCCATTCAATTTCTCGTAATGGTTTTTCCGTAGGTTTTTGGGACATTCTCATATCAATGCTCGGGGTATTCTATACAATGAAGGCACCTTTGCACACCCTTTTTCCAATGTCTCATTGATACAATACTTGCTATAAATTAGCTCTACCATAACTTGGTGGGACCAGCACTACAGTCGGGTACTCAACTGAATCTATTTAACTTAGAGAAAGACTTGGGTATATCTTACAGTACCGGGAGAAAGCGAATGTCCACACCTCTTCGGAATTTCAGTGACTAGCAGAGTGCACAGAACTACCATCATACTGTACTAAACCCATTATAACTTTCCTGGGATTTACTCAACATGCACCAATGCTCCAACCGCAAGGATTCCGACTATACTGAACTGATGATCCCTAATAATGGAGAGACCTGTATGAAGTTGTTTGAATTGTGTAGTGCTCTCTGTATGAGGTTTAAACATTCTCTGTATAAAAGAGCAATGTCCTGTAGTTAAATATATTTTCCTAGTACTAAGCTTGTCATTTAGCTAATTTTCATACTCACAATGCATTGCCCATTTACCTCAGAAATGGATCAAGCAGCTAAGGTGTTCTTGATTTCAAATTCTAGGCCATGCCATATATTAAAATGAAGTGGCAAGCCAACACTTTTTGTGAGGGTCCATTACCGTGGGTAGCGGTGCTGTTAGATGCAGGGTCGATCCAACGATGAGGTGGATATTGCTATTAGCACCTACAAACTGCATCGTCATTGCTCAAGGCTAAAATGAACCATAGAACTTGGGAACTCACTTAACTTCGGTCTTGCAATACCAGTTGTGTGAGATGGAGTCTGGTTTTAATGTTAAATAATTATGATGATGTAATCAATACTGAAAGCAGACTCCGGGGAGGTGTGTGCGGGGAAGTAAGTGACATTTTGCCTGTGACCTGATTCTCAGCAGATGCCAAGATGTCCTCAAACATCTGAAAGAACACAGGTGTGCCAGCAAAGTGTCTGTGATTGATTCCATGTGCTTTTAGTACTTTGGGACTGCATACTATACTTCGTATGAAAAAGATCATTTCACACAGACCACAAATATGTCCTTCAATCTTGGTTTTCGACATTTCTCTCTTCCTCATATTTGTTGAGCTGGGACTGTAACTCAATGAGTTAAGCACTTGCTTCTGAAGTCTGAGGATGATGCTGCATGTCATAGGTTCGATATCACTGTAATGTCAATGCAGTCCCCCCCACCCAAATCCTCAAGGTCAACAAACCGAGTACCACATTGGTGGTAATAATGAAAGTAATACATAACATCCATTAAGAAGTGTTCAGAAACTGGCTTCCAAGGGATAGCAGCACTGTATAAAATATGAGTATTAGTATTATTACTATTATTACTAATATTACTAGTATTACTATTATTATTATTATTATTATTATTATTATTATTATTATTATTATTATTATTATTATTATTATTGTTGTTGTTGTATTTATTATGTTCTATATCATACCATGATCATTATTATTTTCTCACTTGTACAATTATAGCTTTTACATTATATTTGTGCTGAAGAAGTCCATAGAGGGAGAAGTAATGGATGAAAGCGAGATAGAGAAACGGGAAAGTGGGAGAGAATAGGAGAGAGATGCACTATTAAAACTACAGAAGAATGCAAGCTTGATAGTGTGAAAGTGATGGCTGATGGTGTTAAAAGTTCTTGTGAAAGATGAAACTGCTCTATCATTCTATTATTGTTTGCTTGACACAATTTTCAATTTCTTACCATCAAATAGATTATGGGCCTCATTCTAAGTTTGCCGGTCCGGAAATAAGGGTGCTGGTAAGCACGCCAGCACCCTTGTATCCGGACTAGCAAACTATGTGTTTGCCTGCTGTGGCCGCTGTGACCGACAGATCTGACCGTGCCGGGCACAGGGGCCACGGTAGGCAAACCCTTCTCGGAAGCACCGGCACCGTTAGCAATGGTCGAGTGCTTCTGTGTCTCCAATCCCAGAGAGTCAATAGGACTTTATGGGAATGGGGGGGACTTGCAATTTGCCAGCACCTGACTTCCCGGGTGGCCGGACTCGTAAAGAGCCGATGGCCCCGGGAAGTCAGGTGGTGGTAAAATATTGCGGGATACCACCAGACCGGTAATTAGACTCTATATCTTATGTATGGTAACCCTGCTGTCTACATGAATACCATATTAGCTAGGGTTGGTCATGTAAATCGCTCCCATGCCAAGACATTCAGTTGTAACATGCTTGGGAGTTTCAGAAATATGGCTCCATTTATATATCCGACAGTGCCTCCTGTTGGCCAGGATGCCAAATCTGGAGGCAGGAAGACTAAGGAGAGGCAATTGCCTGGTATGCAAAAGCAGTAGGAAGTGTCATAACTTTGAACAGGGACAAATATAGAGAAATTATTTTTCTTACCATTGGGGATAGTGAGTATAATGGAGAAACACTGATGGGGAACTTTGAACAGAGAAAAGGTTGAGTATTTTTCGATAACAACAAAAAGGCAGCCCCCAATGTAGAGGGCAATAAAACAAGACTTCTGCCGCCTTTCACCAACCTTTGGTCTCCATCTGATTAAGAGGTTAGCTTCAATTGGCATTGATGACTGATGCTTGCTTTAGGTCTTGGCAGAATAGAAATGAAATGGCAGCCAATACGAAGATGCCAATTGCCACTCTTCAATTAAATTCCTGGGCAACCTCTGTCATAACCAAGGCTAAGCAGTGTGATTGGTGATGGTCTGCCCAGACCAATTGTGAGCTGGTGTACTGTCATCCTGGCCAATAAACTCTAAGTAATAACCCATTTAGTAGTATGTACGCCATCATATCAATTTCTCGCTGGAGCATCAATGGAGAGGTTTACTAGAAACAGATCTCTCAATCTCGGACAGATTCTTTATTTTAGTTTTAGTTATGATGAACAAAATAAAAAAAAAGCTATTTACAGAAACATAAAACATTTGAAGTTCAATACAATCTGAGCTCACACGCAAAGTACTGAGATAATTGGAATCACGTGACATTCCCATATGATAATGAAAATGATATTTTATTTATATCGCGCTCGTACACGATATGGATAACATGGATAATAGATACAAATACATCGTGAATAGAAGGGTTTTGCATTCGTTAGCATTTTGAGATTACAGTTGCCAATTACTGCATGCAGATGCAACGCAAGCACATATTATGCAGAGAGGAAAATGAGAGTATTAAAGCAGTTGCACAGGTAGCAGCTAGTTATATGTTCCCTTAAGAGGTGCACCGAGGTTACATGTTGAACACCTTACGATGCATCCCAGAGGTGGGATAAGGTTAATGCATAATGACTGTGCATCTAATCACAATATGATATGCATGAGTAGCTCTATACCTGAAGTGTAGTCAAATGACACATTTTTTATTAATGTATACACGTAGAGCATCACAAACCTAGATTCTAAAACATAGATGAATAAGTTCAATGTATTTAATGAATATTTAAATAAAGAGACACAGATATCTGCATGGAAGAGAAGGAGAGAGTGCAGGCTTGGCAGAAGCATCGAGGAACATTTGTTTTGTTGCTCTTGGTCACTGATAGAGAACACTGCAGTGTCACTCGCGTGCTGGCTTGCTATACAGCAGAGAGTTAATCCTGTCCCGGTCCAGCTCTGTGTCAAATATGATCTCATTCAACATCTTGCTCTCAATTAAACAATGTAAATTCAGAACGTCGTTACTCAGAAATATTATGGAATTGATGCGAAACAGACAAAACTGAACATTCAGAAAAAAACATCCAATGTTATATCCTTTCATGAAATTAAGCGAATGTAATGGTGTTTTTGTGTATGTGATGCTATGTGAAATATTATATAATAAACTGTGCAACATGAACATTAGTATTTGATAAGGACATGATACACAGAAAGCTATTACAAATCACATGAGAAGTTTAGCACATTTACCAACAGAACACATGCGCACGATTCACAGACCGCTTTCCTAAGGGACTGCGCCATTATAGAACGCTTCTGTGCATAGTGTTAGATTGTCCTTATAATTATAAATCATGTAAATAGAACAAAATATGTCTCATGTGGCATTTACATTTACATATTGTGACCTTACCAAATGAGTAACAAACATTTCAACACACAGCTGTAAAGCATCCACATGAAACGACCTGGCACCCACCCAACAAAGATCAAATACACTAGAGCATACTGGCATAACACTGCCACCAGCGTATGATCTCGCATCTACTCAACAAACATCACAATACAATATAACATCAAAATACACAACAAGGAATGACCCAACAAAAACCCTAATCACAGCAACCCAATCTCATTGAGCTAGAATGCCATACAGGTGCGCTCTATCCTAGAGCATCACTACGAAATGTCCCATGAATTACACATGGAACTAAGTAACAAGAGACACACATGAAACACATTTGACAACCACCTACTGGTTTTGGACTAGTATAACCCACATTCACCAGGATATAGAACAACTCACAACCAAGAGAGAAACAAGGATCACAGCACTCAGCCATAAAGCATCCCAGTGAGGTGACCTGGCACCGCGAAACAAAGGTTCTACTAGATTTAATAAAAAAGTAATAATCAACCCTCAAAAAGGAACGAACCTGGACAACAGCAAAGTCTGTTAAATCTACTCATCATGTGACAATATTGCCATACATGTCCATTTTACAGCCTGACACTCACCCAACAACAATATAGCATCAAAATAAAACAAGGAAAAATTGAACAAACAGGAACACACCTGCCGATATACTCAAATAGCACCCATCAAAAACAACTCTAGGCCAGCATGCCACTCCTGCACAGCCCTTTAACACTGGAAATATTCAGTGTATGTTCCTTCAAACGTGGACCGAAGGCGGAAGCTCACAAACATAAACCCTCTCTCAAAACGTCTCCCCATCACCAAGACAAATGAAAAACCAAAGCATGACAAACTAACTTCGATACAAACAATTCGTACCTACTAACAACCTCATGTACCATCCACCCATACTGAACACATGCTCACGAACTCGCCAACACAAATGGCAACAAAAGAAAACTCAACCCACACCAATGTAGTTTCAACGCTACACCTCTCCAATCACATGTGAATCCGTCCACTGACCTGGCCATGCAGATCCTACCAAGAGCCCCCACGTCTTCCATCAGCAGACAAAACACCCGCATGGTACAAATCTCTAGTGAGTCATATTGCCTAGAATATCCTTCAGATGTCTTGTTCTACCTGTGTATGTCTGTGCAAGTTGGAATGAACACATTAATGAAACAGCAGGTAAATTATGCCTTCCTTTCTATCTATAAGCTGCCTGTATTCATTTGAAACATTTGAGACAATGGTGCCAGCATTGAAAGTTAGGGACTACCGTGAATTTCTTGGTTTGTTGTTTTAAATAAAACAACATATACTGAGTAAAACAGCCGTTTTCCGTTATCTGGTCATTGCATCGAAAGCAATACCATCGAATGCCTTTCCATCTAAAAAATTGCATCGAAAAAAAAGCAGTGAAGGCATGTTTTTTAAAGGTAAAGTGTTTAGTTTAATTTTAATGGTTTTTAAAGGGTAAAAAACCAGGGTTGGGGGGTCCTCCCTCATTAAAATAAAATGAAAAAATGCATTTGATGCAAATTCTTTCGATGCTTTTTTTTCAATGGAATGGTCTGTCGATGGTAATAATTTGATGCAATGACCATAAACCTCCTTTTCCTGTTCCAGAATTTGGGGTAGGATTTTTGCATAGGAAAAGTAATACATTAGGGTCATTCCTCCATAATTTTGAGGAAAAATGAATATCTTCCTTAAACAGTAGTCATTACATTTTGCAGTAGACCAGACTGGATAATAAGGAGCATCATATAATTACAGGCATTACAACATTGAGTTATATATATATATGTGTTCAACATATGTGGTTATTCCTCTGCTATGCCGTTTTGTTACTGGTAAGTTTTGATAGTTCGGGGAAACTGTGGCGTCTAAGGTGTCTCTATCCACACCTAGCCTGCCCCTCTGTCCCTGAGCAGTACAAGACATATCACCCATAGTCTTCAAGTTCTTAAGTTTATGCTAGAGGTGTCACCTTCTAGAGAAGAGGTCTTACCCCCCCACTTGCGATAGCTCCTTTTTCTGCCTCTGCAAAAATGAATGGACATATGCATTGAATGCAAAGGAAGGTATGGTGGTTGATAACAATCTAACAAATGAAAATTGACTTTGACCAACAACACTTCTAATCCACATCTTATGTCTATCCCGGCACAGCAAGAGGTCCCAAGTGTGTTCCATCAGGTTGATAGCACTAACAAAAGAATAGAACATACATACACATTTTCCCCAGTGTGATGAGGAATTTGCACTTCCTCTCCCTCCATCATAAGAGCAAACGATTCATGTTCATGTACATGACACCTCAAACGAAACAAAAAAGGATATTGATATCAAAATGCCAAACCAGCAGCAGTTGCTCATTTGCCTGAATACAATAAGATAACAAGGGGATGATGTGCAAGATATTTGAAGCATGTAGAGCCTAATGTGGTGGCAATCAACTTCCATTGCATAGTAATCTTTTCCATTACAGACAGCATGCAGACTACACGCACAGCTGCTCAGAGCGAGCAAATGAGAGGAGTCAGATGGAGGCTAGATCAGCACATGCAAGAGTCACTCTCAGTAACACCATATTCTGATACAATAGGGATTGCCTCCTCGATTTGGATCATTGCTTGTGCAACAGGCAAAGAGAGAGGACACATTCAGATAAGAGCAGGTACTGTAATAGAGAAACTGGCAAGGAATCAGAGGATGAAGCTAGAACCTAATGGGGAGCGTGTTCTTTAACATACATTTAATGTTCAATTAATTTTCAAGGCACTAATCACTGCATGTGATTTCCACCACTGGAAAGGTGTTCGTACCCAGTTCCTCACACTCCGAGCCTATTAAGCCAGTCTCTCCTAAGAAGGGAACTACACCAAAGCCGCCCCTGACACATGCCCTGATTCATGGATCATTTGCGCAAAATAAAAATGGGATTTGTGCGCCATTCTGCCTGCAAATCCCCATTTGTTAAACAGGGATTTGCAGGCAGAATGGCGCACAAATCCCATTTGTTTTGGTGCAAATAATCCAGGAATCAGGGCCACAGTGTCTTAGGGTCTGCCCATTACATTTAAAATCCCTATGTTACCAGACACAGAGACTACTGCCAAACATCAGCTCCTCATGAAGACGACCCCCAAATACACATACTCTTCACACAACTGTGTACCTAGCCATTCCCTTACACAGGAATCTGCCCAGCACTAGCAGTCCTTCACAATGCGACACAGCATTACAAGTTGCATCTTCATTCTCCCGGAGCTGCCACCCAAGCAGCTCTACGAATATCAACTTGTCCAACCCCCTCGGAAATGTGCCCTAGTTAATTCAAGATATATCCTAGCCCACATGCTGGATATTAATGATCGTATTACTGTACACAACTTAGATATCTTAGCCATTTCAGAGACCGTCTACACACAGCGTCAGACCCAGCCCTATCCATTGCCGTCCCTCTAGGTTTCACCATATTCCAGAGTGACAGACTCAACTCCAGAGGCAGGAGAGTTGCACTGATGGTGGAAGACACCATACTCATCAGACAGCTTAGCTCTACCCTGAACGAGAACTTTGACCTGCTCACAGTGAAACTACCTGTCTCGCATACAGACACCATTACCACCCATCTCATTTATCATCCACCAGTCCCAACCCAATCCTTCAAAGAGGACCTCTTGCATACCATGGGCACCAACATTAAGCCAACCTCCAAAACCATCCACTTAGGTGACGTGAACCTCGGCCTCAATGATCCTGATAACTTAAATGTCATCTCTGTAGTCAATTTACTCAGTGCCCTAGGCTACAAACAATGTATTAGCACCCCAACTCACATCAAAGGATTTATTCTAGATTGGATTGCGGACCTTAACTGCAAGGTCTCCATCTGCTCTAATACCCCTGCCCATGGTCAGACCACCATGTAGTGTCCTTCACAGTCATGTCCTTCTGCCAATCTCCACATTTCACCCTGTCATTGTCACCTACGTCGGGACGCAGCTCTTGAAATCTTACGAAAGTTAGTATATTGCCCTTGCATAGCACTCTTTATTCGGAGTACCTTGACATCACGAAACCGAACCAAACCAATTGTGCTAGCAAACCTTTATTCATTACAACCCCGGTTACCCGGTAATTCTGGAGGCGGAATTCTGTAAATCCCCATTCCCATGGAGTCCAATAGGACTCCATGGGGATGGGGACCATGGAAACACTGGTTCTGTCTATGACAGAGCCGGTGTTTCCATGTCTGCCTGCTGGCGGGTGGTGTTATTTCCGCCAGGTCAGACCAGCTGACTTGAAATGAAGGCCCACTGTGTTGTTAATAAGTAATAGGAAAGGAATACAGTGCTGAGATTGTCCAATGAAATGCATGTGGTAGAATTGTCTTCCTGCACTTGTCCTGGTAGATTGCACTTTGGTAACTGGAAGCTCTTTGGTTGACAGTTAAATGCAGAGTATATTTGCTGCCTGCGCTGTCAATGTTGATAAGCACATACACAGAGAGTCTCTTAGGTGTCGGCCTAAGTGATTATGTGGTCGGAGTTGAGTTGTTTTCAAACCCACTAACCTATTTAGATCATTAGAATGAAACAATGTATGTGGTGAATAGTTGTGTGCACACATCACTTCCAAAAGGTTCACCACATACATCACATCCTACAAACCAGTAAGATTGTTTGCAGGATTTGGAAATACCTTGATACTATTACATTTGACAGCACCTGAGATGCACTCCTTATATATTCTCAGTAGAAACCTACATGTTCAGGTGTTATTCTGGAAAGCCTTTTTTTAAGTTCAGCGTCTTAAAAGAGCACAAATACCCTTATTTGTACCCATAGCCCTCATAGTTGTCCTCCTGCTTGAATGTATGATACTACTTGAATGCTGTTCAGCCCCTCTAGTAGATCAATCTCTTTCACCCAAGGAATAGCAGGCCTAATGATAGAGAGGGTATGGGCAAGTCCTTAAGACAAGTATGAATTTTTGGAGTACATTTTTGTTGGAAATTGTAGTGGTTACTCATTATAAGGACTTCCAGATATTTTGGACTTCAACTCCCATTGCCCCTATACAGCGCAGTCAATAGTGAAGGATCATTGGAGTTGTAGTCTGAAACACCTGGAGGGCCACATGATAACTAACCATGTGACTTCTAATAAAAGAGAAGGCTGGCAGTTAAAGCAATGAATCAGGGCCAAACAATGCACCAGACTGAGGTAGGGACCAAACTGGATGATAATTAAGTACACTATTATGAAAGCAGGACATCTCCTACATGGGTTTCCTTTGCAATTGTGTAAGAGGGATTACAATGTTTTATGAGAGTTTATAAGCATGAAGTTTGTAGAGCAAGCAGGTTTATAGCGAGTGCAAGTAACAAGCCGTGTTTACCATAACACAACTTTTCGTTTCATAACAAGGATTTATAAATTTAAAACAGGGCTCTGAGCGACATCCACACCATGTATTAATGATATTTAGCCAAAGTGCATTTGAATATAGTAAATCCATATGGGAGCTATCAATAAAGCTTTATAGACAGAGGGAAGAGTAATTATTGCAGGGTTTGCTCAGGCCATAACTTGGTGGCGCACAATTATCACAAATGATAATGACCCCTCCAGACGTCTACGAGGCTATTAGCATATAGTGGTAGAAAGTGCCTTCTTGAAAGAAATGTTGCCTTGATATTGCTTTTTTGTTTCCCTGTCTGCTTTTGAAGACAGAAGGTTCAGTAGTCAATCAATTCCACTAGTTATTGACTGCACTCTGATTGGCTGAGAGGAGGTCAATAATGATCTCCATGTGCTAATACCTGTTATTATATATATATTTATATATATATATATATATATATATATATATATATATATATATATATATATATATATATATATATATATATTTATAGTGTATTTGGTTAGTGAAAACCTTAAACAATATACACACAATATACACAATATATAATACAATATCACTTTAACATTTCAAATAACAAAAGGAGACTTGTTTTTATACATTTATATATAAAGCATTTACCAATAATACTTTTCATGAAATGAATTCATTCGACCAAAATGTCCTAACTAAAAACATTCCAAATATAAAATACCATTCAGCATACTAAGCAATTTGTAACCTTTTACAATATTATTTCAATTAACATTTGTTTCTGATGTTAATACACGTGATAAAATCTCCCTCCGATTAAAAGGAAACTCTCTTCTATTATTCCATGCTGTTCAATATGATAACCTTTCAGCTGCTTTTTGTTAGAAGTCGACATACTTTCATCAGTCAATCACAAATTTGGGAATTTTAAAATTCTTTTCTATACCCATGGTTACAGATGGTAATTTCTCCCACTCTAACATAATCCTTTTTCATATGTAGAATGCAGATCCGATATACACAATAGGTGCTGCCGTGTAGATTGTAGTCCAAAACTGATCTGACTCATCATTCTATTAGGTCCTTATAACCTGCCTCATACCATCTCTTCAATATATTGCATGCATTAAGCAAATGTCTAATTGTCTCTACCTCTACATTACATAGCCTGCATAATCTTTTTTCTCTAGGTATTCCCTTCCATGATACAACATATTCTAAGCAAGGTAACATGTTGAACCTAAGAAGTATACTAAATCTATTAAACTCCCTATCACTGACCTTCAGCAGGTAACTAAAAGGTATATTAGGAGGCATTGATTGAAGACAATAGGAAGCTAACCTGCTTTTATTCCCCAAGCTATCCAAATTATTTATTAATTCCAATTGGATAGCTTTCTTTTTTAATTTATTACACAAGGGATTTAAATGATCACTTTCTTTGGGCAATTTCAGGTTAATCTCTTCCAAGAAAGATACTGCAGTATTGGTTAAATCCTTTAGGGCATCATTATTATAGTCACAATTAGTGATTTTCTCCCCCAAGACTTTCATCAGACTACCATCATTATTTATATCAAGTGTCATTTTGATGTACAACTTGCAACACCTAATTTTCCATAGTGTTAACCAGGATGTAAGTCCAAGTTCACAGTGGATGGCTTCTATTGGAGTTGAATTAGCCAATCTTAATGCAGGTCTCCAAAGCCTGCCTTCAATGTTGCCTAAATGTTGCATATGCTTAGCTGCCACTGTCTCCAATGCATACATAGCACAATATAAAATGCATGATTTATAGATTTCAAGCAGTTCTTTCGTGAAGTATCCTCCCTTCTCAGATATTTACATGTTGTATGGATCTTTTTACCGATAATATCCACATAATTATCTATATGAGGTAGGTTTTTGACTGTCATTCCTAAATATGGGTATGATTCCACAACTTCAATCTCTCGGGTTTCAATTTTCCATGTATAATTAGCCATTTGCTTTGTGCCACCCTTTTTACCAACTATGAGAATCTTTGTTTTACTCACATTAATGCTTAAATTGTTTTCTTTTCAATAACCATTGAGTTTGTTTAATGATCTCCGTAACCCAATCAGGGTTTTATCTATCAAGATCATTTCGTCAGCATATGAAAGCCAACAGATAGGTAAATCACCAATCTTAGGGGGACGTGTATTGTTGTCAAATCTTTCCCCCATATCAGATACATACAAGTTATACAAGGTGGAGAGGTTACACACCCCTGTTTGAGGCCTACATTGGTATCAATGGGCAAAGTTCTTTCCTTGCCTTTGTTCAAATACATCAAATACAACTGTAGTTTTCTTATACATTTCCTTAAGAAAGAGGAGCACTAAAAGGCACATTCTCCACCTTTCTAATTGTTCCTACAGTCTCCCTCTATCCACACAGTTGAACGCCCTAGTGAAATCAACAAAACAAGCATACAATTTTGTTTTTTTCTTCATAGCTTCCACCACCAAAACATTTAATGTCAAGATATTATCAATGGTGCAGTACCCAGCTCTAAATCCTGTCTGCATTGGGGGGATACGTTTATTATCCCTACTCCATCTATTAACAATTTGTAAGAGGAGGGAACAAAACATTTTGCAGCTGGAGTATGCCATCACAAGTAGTGTATAATTTTACAAGCATGATCTTCCACCTTTTTGTATACAGGGATGAAAATAGCTTTTCTCCAACTATCAGGTATCATCCCTGTTTTCCAAATGCAGGTGTAGAGTTCCAATAATATGGTGGCCCATTTTTCTGGGTTACGCTTTAAAGCAATATTTGCCAGATGATCTGGCCCTGGTGCCCTCGAAGAAGTTATGTTTTTTATGATCTTAAGCACATCAGTTCATCCAAATGGAGAGACCAATTCATCATTCGATCATTTAATCTCAATTAGTGGTATCACCTTATCATCTCTGAAATATAATTATGTTATAAACTTTATCCAAACCTCAATAGGAATGACATGTACATCTGATTTTTCTCCTTCGGTTATGTGTTGCCGATATAGATACCAGAATTATTTTACATCAGGTGTCCTACATAATTTGAAAACAATTTTCCAATTAACATTGTGGAGGTTATGTGTATATGCCTTAAGCCAGTTCTTGAATTTCATATGAATCCTGGTTATATTCTGAATGCGATCCTCCTCATTCAGACTAAAGTCTTTATTTACTAGCTTATTAGAACTTCTTACCTCCTTCTTTCTACTTGCTATCTGCTAATCATATGGATTTTTATGTTTTTCCCCCTTTTTTTAATTAATAGTCATTCTGCATTCAGTCATCTAAATCATGCCTAAAAGATTACCAATCACCAGGGGTCCAATAAGTACCAGATCGTGTCCATTAATGGGCATGATATTAAATAGACTGTCAAACTTTACCTAATTATTTTCAGTCCAACAAATCCTACTACCACTTGTGTTATACAGTATATTCAGCTCCGAATGATACCTTTTCTTCTAATGTTGGCCCACCAGTGTGCATTTAAGGATAAAGTGGTCACTATGGGGGGTTGGCATATGTTCAAACTCTTTTATAAGCTCCCCCAACCTCCTATTTACAAACATGTAATGCAATCTGTAGGAGACACTTCCATTAGTCCATGTAGGACCGTTATTTTCCTGGTGAAAAGGTTGTAAAAATGTCAATCGCCAGCTATGCATTGTATCCAACCAGATCGTTCCAGTAGAGGTATGGGATACGATATTTTTTCCCGTACCAGAAAATGTATCTTCCGCAGGTGGGGGTACTTCAAAATCCCCACACAATACCTCCCATGCATCAGCTTTTAACATTGCCACATCACAAAGTGAATTAAAGTCCCCCAATATCATAACATCCGCTTTCAGTGCATCGATATGCCAACCTTCCAGTGTAGCCCCAATTACCTTCATTACTTCTATCAGATTAGCCCCCGCATGTCTAGAATACAGATTTATCAACAGGAAATCATCCTTTGTACCAATATCACCTATTACAACACACATTACACGGTCTGATTTGCCCTATTTATCATAATGTGTGACTCTTAACATATTTTTCACTCCAACACATAAACCCCCTTTTGGTCTACCATGTAGGCCTATATTTGCTGGATTAGTTAATACATTATAACCATCCAATAATTTATATCCCTTTACCCAGGTTTCCTGAATCGCAAATATGTCACAACGTTTTAGAATGGCAATGCTTTCATTCTGTAATATTGATCGGAAGCCTCTACTGTTCCAGGATAGAATAGTTCTATTATTGAATTCTACCTCATTTCAGCCATCTATCAGATAGTTTTAATCCGGAATCCATTTCTCACTTTTTGTTTGTTCTTTCGGGAACAATCAGGCCTCCCATTTTGTATTTGATGACGATCCTTTCAACATACTGCCATTCCCAGTACTATTACAAATTATGAATTCGAAATCATTACTCCATAGTTTGTTTGAATGGTCTCTAATTAATTCTACACCAACAGCCATTCCAAACTGAACTATGGACCAATTCTCCCTGCTACCAGCCTCAGGTAAAAGAACTCTATCAATATCAGAGCTCTTAATACATTGCAGCTTGGTTACTCGTTTTAAATGTTCAAGCAGCCAGCCTCGATTTAGGAAGGGGCTATCTTCTTTAGGGGATTTTTCAATTATCTTAATACTTTTACCTCTCCTATTACCTTTGTTAGTCTGTTCCCCATAATATTCCTCTCCTTCCCTCACTTTAGTGTACAAGTTCCCACTCATCGCTAACCTTTCCATTTCTGCTCTATACATCTCCTTGTCTCTGGAATTGAGGTCAACCCATTCCGCCATTGTAATTTATGTCAAGGTATTTAAATCCTGCTTCCCTCACCGTCAGTTGTTCTAAGTTATCTACATTATCAACAACCAGACTCTCTTCAATTTAATTATTATTACTTATTCCTATACTAATTTCTTCCTTCATACTACTCTCCCTTTTACTACTAACTTTTACCTTACCTTTAAGCCATTCTTTCAAACCCCCATCCTGTGATTTTCTAGTTCTTTCTCCAGAGTGGAGTTCATATCTATTAGCCACTTCAATGCATTCTATATCATCAACCGATGTTTTAGCCAAGGCTGCACTATTCTTTTTCACTACATTCTTCTTAATTTGACCAGTTCTTCTTTTATTGCCCTTTTTATAATTCCTTTTATGATACATCCTTATTTTTTGTCCCTGGTAGAGCTCTGTTTCTTCTTCCCTCTCCAGGACAATTATCCTTCCACTATCTGGATCAATTATCTTAACATCTTAACGTGTAGTTTGTAGGTCTCCCCCTACTTCTTTTTATGGACCAATAGACATAATTCACTTAAGTCATCTCTCCGAATTTCCTGTGAGCTAGAACATGCAAATCCTGCGTCCTTTTCCTTCGATCCTTTTACAGACTGACTTATCAATTTGACATTTTAATGCATTATAGACACTACATTTTTAAGTGAGAGTTGCTCATTCATTAATTGTGTACAAATTCCCAATTAAATGTCCACAGTCGCAGTCAGCGCATCCATTTTTCCTTCTATACTAAGAGTACTATTTATTTCTGACAGAGCTTCGGACCAAGATACATTTTCATCATCATCATACAAAGTATCCTCCTGTGCTATTCTCTCTAGATCCGGATGTCATAGACAAATGTTGTATGCCTATAATATTATTAATTCCCCCCAGATTCTCTTTGCTATTCCAAGATGTGGGAATAGGTTTAACATTCTCCAGTCCCATGGGATGTCTTTGGAAGTCGTATAGCATATTTGACAACTGACCCTTCTCTATAGATTGAAGGTCAGATGGGACCCCCGTGGAGTGTCTCCTAAAATCCTTACATAGATTAAGTAGAAAGTTATTATCCACCACAAAGCTAGTCTCAGAGTGTGTGACAGTTTCCTCAATGGTATTACTTGCCCGTTTTCTTAATGGTAAGGAAATATGAGATTTTGGATTGCTTTGGCCCCAGTGTTTTTTTGTTTGCTGCCTTTTTGCTAACTGTTACACCGGGAGCTGATGAATTCCTTTCCGTACTAAGTGTAGACCCTTTATTACCTTTCACACATTTATTCTTGTTACCTTCATGTGATCTGAGTTTGGGAGCCATAATCTATTGACTCTACACTGGGCTTATGCAGATTTATTCCAATCTTCTAGTTTACAATGTTCAATATTCAGTCTCATACAATTAATCTCTGAGACTCAGAGGTAATAAGTATATCAAACCTTTACACAAATATTGGGTGAGAAAATTGGGAAATTACAATGATAAACAAAGCAGGTTCCTGGTATTACCCTACACTTGATTATCGAATTACCACCTCATATAATTATCAAACAACTGTAAGATTCCAGAGTTATTTCCCTTAAGGTGCCTACCTGAGATCCATGTCAACTTAATTCTGTAATATAAACGGGGTATCTCACCCAACCAACTCCGCCATCAAAGCAGCAGAACAGCAGAACAGCGACTTTAAGCAGCGACTTCAAAAGCATGTGCGCAAGAGCACGCTTCCTCAATAGATAACCCGCTGGGTAATCAGTGGGTGTGGCTATATTTAAAAACAGCATACTAGCTTTAAAACAAGAGAGACAAAGGTATTATTATACTGTAAAACAGTATAAATTCATTAGTCCAAAACCCTGTTCTCCAGGTAGCATACCCAATGCAGTTCTTTAAAAGTATTTGTATTCTGCAACAGACGTCCACAGTAAAACGAGCAGCTCCTCCAGCAGGACAGCAGAACGGCGACTTTTAGCAGCGACTTCAAAAGCACGCCTGTTATTATCATCATCAGGGTGAGGAATCTGCTGTGAAAATCTATATTAAACTATTATTATTATTATTATTATTATTATTATTATTATTATTATTATTATTATTATTATTATTCTTTCATAATCTTAGACGAAAAATAATGGAACACCCCCCAACACTTTGGAATTGTAGTCCTCGCATCTCCATGTGTGTTGCTTTATAGAAGAGCTGGTGGAGTTGCACTCATGCTAACAAACTAAAGGAATTTAACAAAACAATGTGCATGGATTAGAGACCAGTGACAGATTCTGTTCATACAATTTTCCTTGACATTAGATTTACAAAAGTGGCTAAATTGCCCTTTACTAAATATCAAATGTGACAGCACATTTTGTGCATCACTTTCATGAGGAGTGTTTCCTACGTTTCATGAGATCCCACTAATAGAAAGGCGAAAAGGCCATGTGCCGCTACAGAACCATTTTGGCCCATTTACATCACTTGGGGGGATCCTATTGTAGAGCCTGGCTTGTGTGTGGTGCCCAGTTTGGTCCCCAGAGAGGTTATCTAAGGCCTTAGCACTTTTCTGAAAGCCTAGTGTGCCTTCAGGTGGGGTACACAAAACATTGGTCTGGGGATTCTCTTTAGCAGCAAACATGCCCTGCAAAGGCATCTTGGAGTAAGACACAGACAACAGATTCAAATTTCAAAGTAAGCTCTTTTATTAACTTAAATGTCAGGATGGAAATACGCCTATCTTGCACTGTACCATTGGTCTTCAAACTGAGGGGCTGTACCCGTGGGGGGGCCAAAAGGTGTCCAGGGGGACACAAGACTCTTCCAGAAGGGAGTATGGTAAATGATTTTAATCGTAAATATAAGCAGAAAAAGACATCTGGGGGCCCAGCAGCAATATATGTACTCATGGGGGGGGGGTCTCAGCAACAACATTTTTACTCAAGGGAACCTCAGCATATAAAAGTGTGAATACCACTGCCCTATACTATGGTGGGATTTCCCACAAGTTCAATTTAGGAATCTGTGTCCAAACTCTTGCCCTCACAACTAATCTTATACAACATGTATGGATGTCAGCAATCAACAAAATAGTGTTCAGCATAAAATTCTGAGCTTGGTTCAGCTCACAGCTTTCTTTCATCTCCCTTCCCCCGGTATAAAGCAGTCCTTGCAAAAGTCTTAGGATTGCTTTAAGTTCCAAAGTAATATAAGATTGACCAATAATCGGGTTCACTTCCCCAAGTTCCAAAACACAAATATTCTGAGGCTCTGCCCTCACACAATAAACTGTTTCAACCTCAGGGATCCCTTCCACAAGACACAATTTCAATGATGTTTTAATATGAGGATGTTTCACAATTGTCTAAATGTTCTGGGACTCATTCACACCCTCTGCATATAACTGGTACTTGCACCACAAAATCTTTTGGTTGAAAATGGCAGTTCAGTTAAAACCTGCTTTGAAAGTTTACTTTCATAGTTCCATTCACTTTTTATAATAGTTTTGTTGGCCTTGCTAAAGTTGCATTCAGTGTATACTTCATTATTCATTGATTTCTTGATATTAATACCTAATAGTTCTGTACAAATACTATATAGGAAAGTTGCTTGCAATGTAAGTTCCATTCACTTTATGAATTGGTACCCATTGGATTTAGTTATACGCAAAAAATCTTCTTTCTGTTTTTTTTTTTTCATAAGTGTTGGTTTTCCTTCAGTGCGGTATTCAGAATTGTGCAAATTCATTGTTTAAATATTATTTTCAATTTCACTCTAAAGACTGTAAAGTAAGTAACTCTGTTGTCACTTTTAATTAGTTTTGCATTGTAATCTGTCTTTGTAATTTGTCTTTAAATATTCAAAGACTTTCAACAACGTACTTTTGTCTGCATGTGACTGCTCTGTAACAAAGTATTCATGCTAATTCCTAAATTAATACGTTTTATTGTTTGCTGGTTTACAAGGATTCCATCTGGAGACCTGTTATAACGTGCCACCATTCACACAACCACTCTGATACAAATTATCCTTGCGTCTATCTTCAAACATTCACATTCCAGTTTTCCGTTTGTATAGCAACTCACTGGTTGCTTTGAAGTGTGTTCCTGCAGTGCAGATATCCTGGCCCACTGGTCTTTGCTTCAGGGCCCCACCTCCTGCCCCCCAGGCACTCCTGGGTCGGCTTCTGGTCCCAGGAGAACAAACACATTGAGCAACACAAAAAGGGGAAACCTTCCAGCACCGCTCCCCCTTCACGCGTCCTTTGGTTCTACAGAGCCTCAGCACCCGGGCTGCTCTTCTCTGAACCACCAACGTGTTCCACACATACAGCTCCTCGCTATTCTTCTTGGCCTCTCTGCTGCTGCAATTTCACTTCCCCTGCTACTTGCACCATTCCTCTTCCATTCTCATTTGTTTGGGCTTTTTATACACCGGCAGCCCTTTAACAGGCTGTGCGTGTGAGATCAGAATTAGCCCTGCCTAATCATCATTAAGGGTACATGCCTGACCTCTACTGCTCTCAGCAGGCCTCTTCTTTGTCCCAGTACCTAAGTGGTAAAAGTAACTAGTCTTCACTGCTCCCGGTCGTTTCTTCCTTGTCTCAGTATGTTTTGTAGTCAAGTATGAAGAATACAAGGGAGTTTGTTTGTACTACACTATGAAGACGGGGGAAGGGTTGGTATGGTCATTATTAGGAAAATGGGGGGTACCATGTCTCTCCAAAGGGCATCCCACTCCAATCCCCACAGACCGTTCACTCATGTGATCCTCCCTTGCTTGTACAACCCCAGGGTCAGGATCCAAGAGTGATGGCCTTTCCCTGGCCACCTGCGCAGAGGATTCATGGGGAATAGGAGTGAGAATACCCTCAGGTTTCCACAGCCCCTCGACTTTCGTGGTGGGGGTGGTTAAGGCCTAGCACCCCGGCTTCTTCCCACACATTTACTTAATGCAGTTCAGTGAGCCTTAATATGCCAAGCATCATCATTACACACCATACCCAACATGTATTATTCACAGTGCTTTAAAGCAAACAATGGAAATGTTGTGACATTTGCATTTGTTTATTACATTTTACAATTATAGGCATTAATTCTGTTCATTGGGCCCACAAACCACAGAAAACAAGTCATTTTCCTATGTCTTTTAATAATGTAGAGAGTCTGCAAACACAAGGTTGCAGATATGTTTTAAACTGTCAAAGTACTTACTGGGTTATTTGGGCCCATCTGCTTGGTGAATGCCCACGAAAAATTGTAAAATGCAATAACCAAGCCCAATTGCAATTGCCAAAATCATTGACTTTGCCGATGCCTGTTTCACTGGTCATGATCATGTGACCCCAGAAGCGTTAACACAGCCAATTAAAAAAGCCTAGCTGAAGAGTGTTCAGAGGTTGTACATTTCCAGCTATTGTGAAATATTGCCAAGGGGTGGATTGCAAGAGTGGGTGTCTACCGATAGACAAAGGGCCTGATTCACAAAGCGTTTTTAAATGAGAAAATCCCATTGAAAATGCTCTCTGAATCAAGCCCTAGGTCTGCAAACTGGCGACGCTCAAAGGATCCCTTAAATGGAGGCTCAATGAGAAAACCCACTCCACGACAGCGAGGGAGCATTTCAGAGAGTGGACAAGAGAGCAAAGCCTCCTGAGTGGACAAGATACCGTAAACCACCTGAGAATACTGAACTACTTCCGAACCGAACATGTATACAGCGAGGAACCACTTTGTGGAAGGGGCCACACCATACCAAGCACATAAGACGAGAGACAGCTGACAATAGAACTGCAAGGTCTGCGCTCAAGCCAGAAATAATTCCTTTAAGACAGGGAGAGCAAGACAATCTTGGCAGGAAAGCAGTGCAGTGGTAGAGAGTGTATCCATACACAATTTCGAAAACAAATGAATGGTAGATTTGATCGGATTTCAGCTGAAGGAAAATTTCAAACAGCCGAAAATGTTGTTCAAATCTACCATTCGGTGCCATTACAGTGAACAAGCGGAAAAGGGGCTGTGGGGGTGTCCCCTGTACCCTTGTTCACTATAATGTCATCAGGAGTTGCAGGCTTTTCCCCCACACCCGTTCGAATAAAGTTAAGGAAAAAATAAAGAAGAGGGACCCTGCGGTGCTGGTTGCCATCCACGTAAGTGAAGGGAACCGGCATTGCAGAGGGATGTAGGAGATGGCGGCACACAAGGAGGTGTGCTGCTAACCGGTAAGTAAGTGGGTGGGGGAAGCGGGTTGGCAGAAATGTCAGTGGGAGAGAAAAACGAAAGTCCTTTTCGGGAAAATAACTGTCGTTTTTTTCTCCCTCAGACATTTCACATTTGATCAATTCATGGACATCGGGTAGAGACTAGGGGCCTGATTCATGGAATTCTTAACACATTAGCACAGATGGTGACTCTGCACCACTTTTGCACCAGGGCAAAATCATTGCCCTGCAAAAGTACACTTTGCACTGCTCTTTGAATCACTGTGTTTGTTGACAGTGCAAAGTCACTTTGCAACCCCGCTAAAAGTTCCATGATTTAGGCCCTAGGTGACACGTGCCTCCAATCTGGGGCATTGAATCATCCTGGAACACACTGCCTGTGCACTGAAGACTGCATCCTTCTCCAGCTACCATAAGACATTTTAAAAAAACACCTATCAGAGCCTGGGACTAAAAATGTGTGTTTTTTTACTTCTTATCTGTTTTGTAGTACATTTTCGTATGGCTTTGTCTCAATTGTTATGTTGTTTATTGTTGATTTATATTCATATTTCAGTACAAAACCATGAAGCTGGATGTTATTACAGTCCACTTCATAAATCTATAAACTAATTGTCACTGGTTTTGATCACTTCTAATTTTTCCATCCATTTATTTTTAGTTATATTATTTAGTGACAGGTGAACTCTGATCGCACACTCGCTGGCTTCTCAGGCTAAGGAACATTGTGTTTATTATGTATCATTATAATATCATCACATATTATTTGAACTTGCATTATTCTTTGTTACGGCAGGCATTACATCTCTTGCCATATTCTTTAAATGTGGTGTTATTTTTTCTGACACAAGCACATCGGTCATTGTATCTCCTGGCATATATGATTCGAATCTGGCATTATTTCTCTGGCTTAGAAACATCAAGGGGCATTATATTTTAAGGCATATTGTTTATACCTTGTGTTATTTTTCTGGTAGAACCGTACGCTAACCCCACACTCCAAGTGGATCATGAACTAGATATGAGGGGCATTTTTAATATGATAACATTGAAGTTGTTGCGTTTTGGTTATGGACATGGTCAAGACCAGAATATGATATTTACCAAGCTAAACTAAAGTAAATCTGTCTTATGGATCACATTGTGAAGTTACCATGGTTAATAAATGTTTCATTCTGTTGACCCCTTTAAGTTTATTAATTCTTTGGATTAACTGTGAGAGTATTGTGACATTTGATAAAATGAGGGTGGCGGGAACCTATTGGGGTATGTGGGTGGGCCTTAATCTCTACACCCTCATTTCAATAAGGTCAGTGTTGTACTACCTTGTGATTAACAGAACAGATGTATTAAAAATTTGTCTTGATACCGTCTATCTACCGGAGGTGAAAACCACATTCCTCCTATTGAGAATCCAGACTAGCCAGTGCTGTCATTGCTAGGCAGATGGAGGAAGTGGGACTATGTTTAGGTAATAAGGAAACAATGAGACACTGCCTCTTCCTGTGCCCGCATTACACACATCTGGGAGTAAGATGGCTGAAAACAATCCCCAAAGAACTGCCTTGCTAAATAAAATTGATCTCCTTCAAAAGAAAATTCAGGACCACCACAAAGCTCTATCCCCACCATACTGGGCCCTTACTACCTGATCCAACCTCCTCCCCCCTCCACCTAACAATACTAAACCTCTCTTCTCTTTCAGAGACATCACTGAACCCGAAGTCATCAACCTCCTCAAAAACCTTAAACTTTGATGTGCAAAGGGGACATCTGTCCGCCTAAGCTCATTAAGGACTGTGCTGACCTCCTAGCCTCATTACTGACAGCCTTCATTAATGCCTCCTTCAGAACTGGCACTATCCCTGGAAGCCTTAAAGAAGCTTGGGTATGCCCACTTCTAAAAAAGCCTACACTAGACCCTGCACAGCTTAATAACTATGGACCCATAACCACCGTGCCTTTCCTCCTTACAATCCTGAATAGTAGGTACATCTACAAAAAACCTAAACCGACTCCATGTCACACAAAATAATGCGCTAAGAGCTGCACTGAGCCTCCCCAAAAGGGAACATATCTCCCTTGCCGGACAGGAAGCTCACTGGCTCCCGGTTAAAGAGCGCACCACATTTAAAATCCTTGCCCTCACTCACAAATGCCTCAACCTTACAGCACATCATATCTATCAGAGACTCTAACTAAATCAACCTCTACTCGACCTACCAGGACTCGCTACACCAACCACTTACACACTACATGCATCAACAGGGCTAAAGCTGGAGGGTTAGGTTTCCCCCACATAGCCGCCAAGCTAAGGAACACGCTACCATCAGAGATCAGAGCAGAAAACTCTCTCCTTGCCTTCCGGAAAAAACTCAAAACTTCCCTTTTCACCTTTTCATCTAACCCATTGTATGTTTCTTTTTTTTCTCCTGTAAAATGCCTGTATTCAAAATTGCTACTGGTCCCTGCTTGTAACTAAGCTTATGTCGTAACAAGTGCCACAATGCCCCCGGGTTGCTGCACGCTAAACAAATTCGAATAAATAAATAAATAATGCAGCATAATGGATTGTTTAAAAAATGCATATATTGTGTAAATACACACAGCATTTTTCATAGCCTAGTTACTGCACAGAGCCTGGTAAATGGCAGTAAGTTTCTGCCAAATGTAGGTGTTGAGGTCAGACATTGCTCTTTGTCTGGTAGTATCAAATGTTTGTGGTCAGATCGCATATTTCACTCTGATGTACTGTCTAATATATTTATTGATTATTCTTGGTGACAAGACCATTCTTAGGCTTTATTTTTGTTTGACCCCTTTGTAAACCAATAAACGCCCTAACTATCCATCTGGTACAAGAACATCCAGTGGCATTATAGCAGTTGGCAAATTAATTGAATGGTATTCTTTCTCAGGCACATTAATGTCTATCGGCATTTTATCTACTGGTATAATATTTGAATTTGGTGTTGTTTCTCTGCGACATTATTGCAATATTGTGTTGTAACTCCTGCACAGGATTTGCATCTGGTGCTTTTCACTGGTAAATTGAATCTGCTGCCACATACCCTGCCATACTATTTAAATATGGTGTTATTATCTGGCAAAGGGATGCCGAGAGGCATTATATCTATTGCCAGTGTACTCAAATCTGGTGTTATTTCCCTGGCACAGAATCTATTATGAAGATGTTCTTGTCTTCTGGGCCACATAAAATCAGATAGAAACTATTTCCTCTGTAGAGCAACACACTTATTACTTCTGTGAATCCATTCCTTTCCAGCTGAGCATTTTATGATAGGCACATTCATAGTTTGCTGTGACAGGGCAGTTTATCTGGCTATAGTGTGGCATGAGAAACTATTGGACACATTAATCTGCTTCCCTTGATTTACTGAATAGTAAATCTATGGCTTTTAGTTAATACTAGTTGTACCACACAGCGTTGCCCGGGTCTGCAGCACAGATGCACGTGGGGGACTGCTATCGCCTTGTGTATGTTTTATTCTGTCATAACTTCCTATTTTTGAGAAATCGCAAAATTGCCAATCTCCCGAAATCGCCTATACTGTTAGCACAGGGCTGGAGCCCCTCTTCAACCCTGTGTAGGGCGAATAGGTAGGGTGGGTCCAATTTCAACATTGGCGGTACACACCAGATGGGTATAACGACTTTGTGTCCTAACTTAATATTACTGGAAAAGTTGCAAGTTCGTCAATCTCAAAAAATCACCTACACTGGTAGCACAGGGCAGAACCCCATCCGGTGCAGGGTGAATGGGTGGGGTTGGTCAAATTTCACTATCGCCAGTACACCCCCAGACTGGTATCCCGACCTTGGGCCAAAACTTCAGCCCACCAACTAATATAGGGCTGGAGCCAATTCTGAACATGCAAACACACTTTCACAAATATATATATTTATAACACGGCCCACGGTAGTGGCCGTGTAGTTATGGTTAAGTTGCTAAACCCATAGGAAGAGCACTTATTGGGCGGCTTATAACTTTCCTACCCCCGGACGAATCCACACCAAACTTTGCAAAACAAGTGTATGGTCCACTCTGCATTTTTGCAAAGATTGCCAAGGTTTGGTCCAGGGGGGACAAAGTTATAGGAGGGGTCCCAAAATGTATTTTTTTCCCATAGACTGAATGGGGAAAAAACGTTGCTCCCGCCTACAGCCCAAACCGCTGGATGGATTTTCACCAAATATGTGGCAGGAGCACCGTGCCTTTGTAAATTTGGTGAAAATCTGTTCAGTAGTTTTTTTTAAAACGACTAAAAAGTTGGTCACAAAAAATGTGTGATATCTATGTCTGCTCCGCAGACACACTTCCCTGTTCGCTCCGCGGACAGGACACCGATTGGTTAATCGGATTGTGTCATGTCCGTGGACATGTAACGTGTTCGCTGATTGGATGGTGAAGAGTGTGAAGTGCATCAGATTTTTGGAAACACCCGCCATCTTGTATTCGCGACAGCGGCCGGTGTCCACGGACATTGCGGTAAAAACATATTAAAAAACACAATATTGAACTTGTCAAACTTATCAAATCATCTCTGGCGGGGTGAGTGGTGATGAGGATGGGATGGGATATGGCTGCAAGAAGCAAAAAAAAGGGTATTTTTTGCCGCGAAAGTCTGCGAACAGTTCGGATGTTCGCGAACAGTCCTGAAAAGTTTGCGAACACCTCAGCATTACAGGGTTGGTGAAATGCAGTTCTTGGATGGCTTATAACTTTGGCGCCACTTAATGGAACTGCATGTAATTTTGCATGTCTATTTCTGGCCTGATTCTGAGCGAGTATGTAAGGTTTGGTGGGATTCTGTCACGAGGGGGCAAAATAAGAGGGGGGTCCCAAAATAATGTAAAGGCTTATAAATGAGGTGCCATTTGACAAATCTACACTTAATTTGGAAAACTGATAATACATTTAGATATGAATGTTTTTGCGAAGTTTGGTGGGATTTTGTGAAGAGGGGCAAAATTAGAGGGGGGGTCCCAAAATAATGTAAAGGCTTATAAATTAGGCGCCATTTGACGAATCTACACTTCATTTGGCAAACTGATAATAATAGATCAAGATATACATGTTTTTGAGAAGTTTGGTGGGATTCTTTCAAGAGGGAGCAAAATTAGAGGGGGGGACCCAAAATAATGTAAAGGCTTATAAATGTGGTGCCATTTGACAAATCTACACAAAGGTTTGCAAAAAGATTGTAGATCTAGATATAGATGTTTTTGTAAAGTCTGAATGGATTTTGTCAAGTGGGGGCTAGGTTATATGATAATTGTATGTGCATACATTTGACACTTTTGAAAAAATAAAACATGGGTGGATTTCCAGCAAACTTGCGTAAGGAGCATTGGCTAGGACCTACAATCATGGTTTTGCAAATGTGCCAGTGTTTTATTATTTGATAAGTGTCATATTGTATCTACAAAAAATAGCGGTATACCTTTGGTGACTGAGGGGTAGCCTGTGGCCATGGGCAGTGGCCAGATTGTCCGGGTCATGGAATAAGGTCATGATCCAGACAATCTGGCTACTGATCATGACCACAAGGGACAAAACATAGGATTAAAGTGGCCATGTCCACCTGGGACTGGCTTTGAAGTAAAGTTATTCGAAATTAGGATAGATCTGAAAGGGAAGAAAAATGTGATCGTGGTAATATGGTTATACAGTTCTCTTTTTGCCTTCAGCAGGCTGCAATGGAAAGCGAAGAGGGGCCCTGTATGGAACCCTCGCCTTCCCTTTCCATGGTGGCCATCTTGGAAAAGGATTTTCCTTCCTACACCGGGATGTCGCAGAAGTCCCGGTGTAGGAAGAAAAATCCTCTTTTTTAGCAACCCGGGTTCCCGCTTTGGGAACCTAGGGTGCTAATGGCCTTCATCCCCCATTTCAGGGGCTGCAATGGGGGGGGATAATGGTCCAGAGACCTTGTTATCCAACCTCGCTTTGCTTGGGCTGATAACTTGGGCTGCAGGGCCGGTATCGACCGTTGCTGTCCCTGGAACGGAGGATGAACGCCACAGTATTCCCATTAGCATAACAAGATTAGCATAACACAAAATGCAAATGGAAATGTTGGAAAATCTATTGACTCTATGTACTTTACTGAGAAATATAAAGTAGATGGAGTCTATACATGTTTTTTTAGTTCTATTTTTTAACTGTGAAAGGTGGTTCCTAAAGGAATATGTCTTTTGTTGTTTTGGATGTATTTTGTTTGGCAGGAGAGCTGAGAAGGAAAGGTGGGGAGGGAAATGATAGAAGAGGAACCAAACACTAACATGGAGGGTTAGGTGGACAAGGGAAAATGTGCGTGTGTTATTTCTAAGGTAGGGGGCAGTGTTTCTCATGCTCCTTGATTATAGCAGTGGTGGTGGCTCTTGGGGAGGATGGATGGCATTAGCTGATGCCATTTTTAGATAAATAGCAGTTTTGCTAAAAGTATGTACTGTGTACTAGATTGTTAATGGATAATGAGTAGGAATAGGAGTTGGAGCTGTGCAAGGTTCATTTTGAAGTTGAAAGTTCGTAGATCAGTAGAAAATGCAGTTCTGAACTGTCCACGAAGCAGAGATCTTATCGTGAAGTGCGGACAGGTTCTCAGACACGTCATCATGCCACACGCCAGCGTATGGTCATGTGGCACTGCCCGGAAGGTCCGCTATGAAGTCAGATGTGTCTACGGATGCAAAACTAGTTGAAATTCTTGCAAAAAGTGTATAGAGGGAAATGGCACAGTTTTAAGGTGACACTTTGTAATTGGGACACAAATATTGCCATATTGGGTAAGTATGATATTAGTGCGTTGTGGGAAAATAGCATGCACTGGTAAAAACGCATGAAATTCACTGAAGAAACTTTGTTAAAGGGGCATTATGGTTAAGTTGCACTAATAAAAACCTATGAAATTCAATGAAAAAACTTTGTTAAAGGGACGTTATGGTTTCAAGTAAAATCGATAACCCCCAGAAATTCGCCAGCAGAGATCTTATTGTGAAGTGCGGACGGGTTCTCGGACACATCATAATGCCGCGCACCAGCGTATGGTCATGTGGCACTGTCCAGAAGGTCCGCTATGAAGTGAAATGTTCGTAGACGTCTACGGATGCAAAACTAGTTGAAATAGTTGCAAAAAGTGTATGGAAGTGTTAAAAATGATTCTAGAAGGTGGGAAATGGCAGAGTTTTACGGTGACACTTTGTAAATTGGACTCAAACATTGCTATATTGGGTAAGTATGATATTAGTAAGTTGTAGGAAAATAGCATGCACTGGTAAAAACCTATGATATTCACTGAAAAAAGGTTGTTAAACGGACATTATGGTTAAGTTGCACTAATAATAACCTATGAAATTCAATGAAAACACTTTGTTAAAGGGACGTTATGGTTAAGTTGCACGAATAAAAACCTTTGAAATTCACTGAATAAACTTTGTTAAAGGGACGTTATGGTTATGTTGGACTTTTAAAAACCTATGAAATTCAAAGAAAAACTTTGTTAAAGGGTCGTTATGGTTTATGGTTAAGTAAAATAAAAAAAAACAGAAAGTCACCAGTTATGGTAAGCTAAACAACCATAACTCGCGCCACCACCGTGCACTGCTAAAACTAACACCCAGGACATCAAAGATGACATCACAAATGTCATTGATGACATCACTGATGACATCACATATCTGGGCCACTTGTTTTGTTTATTGACATAAATAGGCAAGGTGGTTTTGTTCACTGGCAGTCAGAATAATAAAATTGAAAAAGTTGCGATATATCTAGACGTTAACCTTGTCATATGGTCTTTAAGCACTTTCCTTAGGGTTTGGTCCCAGCTCATGGTGTACATACATGGGGAAATGAGCAGGCTTCAAACACACAATTCATTTGTATACATGAAGATAAACATTAATGTCATTAACATTTTCTGTGATGCAGTTTTTTTTCTTCTTTACTTTAGTTTCCATGTATATGCCTCTGATGTGTATGCATTGTGGTTCTTCATATGTATTGTTTGTACAAGCACAAGTGCTGTAAATCTTGAATTGTTAGCTAGTTATTAAATGTTTAACATTACTCAAAACTCTGATACGATAGCATTCATTATTGTACTATCCAAAATTACAAGATTATAAATAGTGTACTTCTATGGTGCATGCTGCAGTCATTGCCTATGTTTATATATGATTAGGTTTCTGTATTAACGACAACACTCCAATACAATGATATTAGATGAGTACATTCTTTATTAGATTAAGTAGTTCATGATAGGTCTCCCGATCACCCCTGACATCTTGTTACCAACAATATAAACACAACTCCTTGTAGGGACTTTTCATCAAAATGTATTTCACACATGATGTCATATATATATATATATATATCAGTAAAAAAACTTTGTTAAAGGGACATTATGATTCAAAGTAAAACCGAAAACCCCCTGAAATTTGGCAGTTATGGTAAGATAAGCAACCATAACTTGTGCCACTGTGCACTGCTAACACGAACACCCAGGGCATCAAAGATGACATCAAAAATGTCATTGATGACATCACTGATGACATCACATGTGCATTTACTTTTCATGAAAACTCTGTAGGAGGGATTCTTATAATGTTGACCAAAAAGTGTCAAGGATCATTTGAATAAATATCATGAGCTAATTAGTGCATTAAGCAATGCATTGATATAAATAGCATTCTATTATGAAGTTCTATCCAGTATACTAAGCAACTCATGCAGAAACTTAGGCAGTGTGTGCAGTATACATGATGAAGGTGCAATATTCACAATCTTGCCATGTAGAATAATGAAATGATAACTGCTTTCCTATTAGAGTTTTGCATACTGTGAAACATGTAATAAGTAGCTAATAAAACCCACTTAATACATAATTACATTATTACAGACAAAACACAAAGAGACAACAACACATACAAATATGAGTATATACAGGGACAGAGAAGTAAGCAAAAAAGCAGAAGTAGTAGCAGAAAGAGTTCATAACCTAACTGATTATCTTTATGCAGAGAAATGATTGCTCTGTTTCAAAGCTGCTACTTACTGTATGTATGTGTATCAAATGATGCCAGTGAACCCTAAGGAAAGGAGTGTGAGTACAATGTAAAGAAATATGAGCATATACAGGGAAGGTATAGTAATAAAAATAAAACTATGAGAAAGTGCTGATAACTCTAATGATTATCTTCATGCACAGAAAGGATTGCTCTCTTTCAAGCCTGTGTCTTCCGCTATATATATGTTTCATATGATATGACTTGACCCTAAGTCTACAAATATAGTACCTTTCAATGTTTACTTCCTGACTGTTACTGAAGAAAACTATGTGGCTTAGATATGTCAGTAAAGGAAAAAAAGGAGAGCCAGCCATGTGATGTCATCAGTGATGTCATCAATGACATTTGTGATGTCATCTTTGATGTCCTGGGTATTAGTGTTAGCAGTGCACGGTGGTGCGAGTTATGGTTGCTTATCTTACCATAACTGCCGAATTTCAGGGGTTTTTTGGTTTTACTTTGAACCATAACGTCCCTTTAACAACGTTTTTTTCACTGAATTTGATAGGTTTTTAGTAGCGCAACTTAACCATAACGTCCCTTTTAACAAGGTTTTTTCACTGAATTTCATAGGATTTTAGTAGCGCAACTTAACCATAACGTCCCTTTAACAAAGTTTTTTTACTGAATTTCATATGTTTTTAGTAGCACAACTTAACCATAATATCCCTGACTTTATATACATGTAACATAGAACATACTGAACCCCTAGCTAGTGATTTCGATGTTCGCGGACTACCGCCATGTCCGTGGACATATCGAAAATCTGAGCGTGCTGAATGTAAATTTAAATTGTGTGCCCCATTTCCCCTTTGAGGTTGGCTCTGAAAAGAGCCGTTTTTTGGGGGGGTTTTTGCAGATGCTTGACAGACACCTGTTATTTTGTATTTTTTTTTCTTACTTTACTCCTAAAACTTCACATAACCTTCTCCAAATCAACCCTTACATTCCAAAACAGAATGGCATTTCCCATAAAAGATAAGGAAATGCCATCTTCTTTAAAATAAACAGCATTACTGGAATAAATATTCTCATTATTACAGAAGAACACACAAGCTCTAAGCATGAAGGCACACATGCCTCGGTTGAGTACACACCTAGCATTGTTTTGCTGAGGAAACAAAACTGAACTATTGTCCCATATTGCCCTAGCTACTAATCCAGAAAAAATTACTTTGGCATTTGGAAGGATGTTCATTACTGCTTGAACCAAGTGTTCCAAATCTGCCAACAAAGTAGGGGCACTGACATAGCCCAAATGGAAAGCACCATAGTGCAAAACTACCACATGGGGACTGTTGATCCTGCCCATATCTTCACAAACTTGTACAATTCCCTGTACATTGCAATCAGGGACAGTGCTCCACACCACTTCCACTCCTTTAACATCAAAATTCTTTGCAACATGCCAGCATTGAGCATACTGTTGTAAACCATGCACAAACATATCTCCAAGCACCAACACCCTGACTTTCTCCACTTCTGCCATCTTCACTACACACAGTCTCTTTGAACACAAATCCACAACCTCAACATCTGATTGTCTGATCCCTACAGTCTTCTTTCCATGCTGGATTTGCTGGAAAACCCTGGGTAGCACGCCCTGTCTGCAGACCGCATAACTCTTAGACAGCCCTTCTACCATTTCCACTCATTCTCTGTGCCATTCCCTCATTGGATACAGCTAAGCAGGCACACAATACGGAGAACGTCCTCAGAACACCCCCATTTTGTTTATTTTCGAACATTTCAGGACACCGCGAGTGTTCTTAGAACACATTCAACTTGCCAGCGAACAATACGGACAACATCCTCAGAACACCCCCATTTTCTTTATGTACGAACATTTCAGGACACCGAGAGTGTTCTTAGAACACTTTCAGCTTGACAACGAACAGTACAGACAACGTCTTCAGGACACCCCCTGCGAACATTCCAGTACCCCACAAGTCTTCTTAGAACACTTTCAACTTGACACCAAATCCATTCTGTTTATTTACGAACATTTCAGAACAGCCGTGTTGTTCGCAGAAAAATCGAACACAACAAAAGTGTCTAGCACATAAAAAAACAGAACATTGAACTTATCTCATACTCCCCCACCCTCCCCAAACACTCTTACACACCAACACACTCCACTAAATACAATTTTTTACCAAAGTTTCACCACGCTGTCCGCGGTTGTCCGCGAATGCAAGATGGCGGCACCACAGAAAATCTGACCCGCTTCACGCACCACGCCATCCAATCAGCGAACACATTTCCGGGAATATCACAAATTTTTTTGCCTTACATTTTGGTCATTTTAAAAAAAAACTACTGGATGGATTTACACCAAATTTGCAAAAGCATGCTTTCGGGACCAAGCCCCCACTCCTGCTGCAAATTTGGTGTAAATCTGTCCAGCGGTTTGGGCTGTAGGCGTGCGCAAAGTTTTTTCCCATTATGTCTATGGGAAAAAACAAAAGTTTTGGGACCCCCCTATAACTTTGCCCCCCCTGGACCAAACCTCTCCAAACTTTGCAGAAAAATTCAGAGTGAGCCATATACTTTTTTTGCAAACTTTGGTGAGGATTCGTCCAGAGGGAGCGAAGTTATAAGCCACCCAAAAAATGCTCTTCCTATGGAAACACCAACTTAACCATAACTACATGGACGCTACCGTGTCCA